>NC_088304.1:20495374-20705831 GCF_032854445.1 Liolophura sinensis
AGTTGATCTTTTTATGCTAAAGTAACTCTGATTCTTTCCCTTAAATTGTTGATGTTTGCCCCACCAAGCATCTTCTCTGCTGTCTTTTTCAAGTGGCCTAAAAGTAAGGCCTCACTTCACATTCCCATCCTTTTTTTCATGGTGATTTTTACCACAGAACAGCAATAATTCACATGAGACAATAACTTGGCAATAGAGAATAATAAATCCAAAAAATTATGTTGATCCTTTGAATTGTAGAGTTGTATAAAAACTAGATAAAACAACCAAATATATTATAATTCAGAGTCATTTTCTTATCCTTTACAACACAGTTGTAGACAGGGAGGCTAAAGCTGTACATACAGTCATGTCCCTTTGTTTTAACAGTTTTTTTTTATTGTAAATGGGACCGACAACACAATAATTTCAGTCTTTCTAAAACGGTGACGTGTAATAAATTGCAATTAACATCACTACATATATGCATTGAGTCATCAACAATGATTGAATGATTTTGTTTTAGCGCCACTTCGGTAAATATTGCCGCCGTTTTGTGACGACAATGTGGTTTAAACCAGAAGTCAGTAATTGGCTTTTTGACGTGTTAAAACGGAAATGTCCCATACGACACCTCGTTACAACTTTTTGGTCTCTTCGGGACGTCCCATGAGTATAACAACTAGAAGTATAAGAACGGGTAAAGGAAACCTAAGTGCCTGGCAAACACCTGGATAATGGCTACGCTGAACTGGACTTAGGCTTGTGACCTCACTGACATGTATATGTGTTTGTATGAACGTATGCTTAGCTTTTTACCTCGTACTTAATTTGCCAGTCATATAACGACGAAGAGTCATTAACAGTGTGTACATAGGCATGTTGTGTAATCTTCTGCCAGGACGAGTCTGTGCTATCAAAGTCTCCACTGAGTTTTCGTGAGGAACACGCCGGCCCAACCAGTCCTGCTTATTTGCTGTAAGCCATTCGTGCTGAGCGATAGTGTACGGTTGGATCAGAACCAGTTCAACACGCTGGGCAATGAGCTAGCTGATGCACATGTATCTATGTTTGATGCCCGTTGAGACGATTGCCATATCATCGTCTTGTGACAACAGTGCATTCTGGTAGGCAGTTAGGAGAGAGACATTTAGCATTAAAAACTCACGGTTCCATTGCCTGTCAATGACACGGCGAAAATATTCCGTGAATCCAAACATACCGCTATTCAGCAGCTCTAAATTAACATTTACTCAATTTTGTTTATCTCCAATGCTTTTCACGGACTCGGGAATTAATCTGTCAAATACGGGTACTTCCTCAAGGTGTCAGTGATGAGAAATTGTAAAATGCAATGGAGTACCAAATCCTGTTGTCAATCAGTCAAGCGTTGGCGTTAAATTTTGTCGATAATCTAGAAACATATTGTTGGTGCAATGTACATGAACAATTGTTAATGCTACCTGGACCTGATTCGCCAATGAGCAGACATATGTACCCAACTCCATATAGTAATGATAAATTGTACCTTTAAGTTGAAAACTTAAAATGACTTTTACCGTTTGTTTCAGAGTTTTAGAGCTTAAAGGCTTGTTGAGCCATTGTTAGATTTTTTGATAGCAGTTCAGTTCGCACCTCAAAAAAAATATGAAAACAAATGGCTTTCACTGCCCTTTTCACAATGACAAATGCTTCTAGAGTTTAAAATGTAATGAAACGTATCAAAGTCATGGAGGGAGATTTCTCACACAAATAAACACATGTTATGCATGGCCCCGTCCTGCCTGGTGGAAGAATACGAGATGAAGAAGTTTCGAGAGTGGAGTAACCGGGCTAAACCTCTATCCTCCATTAGTGCCTGCCAGAAAATTAGGTTCACAAAAACTAGATTCGTCGGCATTTTGTAACAGCTCAGGGCAGTTAATATATCCTCGATCTGGGACCAGATAGGAAGACGACTAACCTATTTTGGCTGAACGCTTTTTCTATATACCACCCCGTCTGACCCCTATACTATTGTAAGTATTACCCCTAGGCGCAGACATCTGTCCCAGAAAATATTCTTAATTCGTTTACGGTAGATGTCTTTCACTCTGTACAGGCCAAAATTATTTTGGTATGGCTGTCACCTTTCTGTGAGGAGAAAAAAGGTTAGGATCGGAAAAAAATATTATAGCCACCCACACATCCGTCATCCAATGCTTTGTGTGAACACCAGTAGGAGAGACATTCATCACTTCTAGGGTGGAACTCAAAGACGAAAGGTTGCTTGTCCAACCAGACCATGCCTTAGTCCATCGCTCCTCGTAGGAAATCCAGCGACGAAGAGTGGGAAGAAAGATTTAGAACTGAGGTTATCAGAAGCTCCAATGTCGCGTTACCTACTAGTTAATTCCTGTCTTCAGGAATAAAAACGAACGGCCAAGTTAATTTGAGGCCAGGAAGCCGATCTTTTGTTCCTGTCGTAGATATATAATCAAGCCTTTTCAAGCTGGATCTCGCCTGGAACCACTCTGATCCCTTCCCGTAAATTGTAGACTCAGGCTCCGCCAGACATCCTCTCTTCTGTCTCTCTCAAGGGCCATTCTTTGTTGATTGCTACAAATGGGAAAGACACTTTTTTCGCAAATGGCCTAAAGCATAATACGTTAGAAGCTTTCACTCCGCATTTTCATCATGTTTTTTCCCGATGATTTATGCCACGAAAGTATAAACTCGCATTTCTTCTTCTTGACCATAGATAATAATACAGCAAAGAATCCGTTAGATTATTTAAAATGCAACAGGTGTTTGTTGAGAGATTAATACATACATACATTTTATCCTAATAGTGAAACTTTTACGATAAAGGTACATGTATTCACGCCTAAACCGTGTAGTCTGTACTGTTCATTCCTAGTTTGCAATGGCGTTTGGTGAAAAACCTGGTAACACATTACTCACGCATTGCAAGAAAACTATTGTGAAACCAGCACGGAACCAAATCGCCATTGATGAACAAACGGTGCCTCATTTAATAGAGAGTCATCTGGGACAGGACAACGTATGCCAGTCGAAAACAACAATATATTTAGAGTTTAAACAGTTAATCTTTAAATCTTGGATCAATTGTTTATATTAACTTGAGCCATATCTCTTTAGAGATTAAAAGCTTTAAAGCTCGTTGAGCCATCACATATTCTGGGATGTTTACATACTGATGCGCTTCCCACGTAGAATTAACACGTGGTTTGAGATGTTTTTACAGTGACTTATGTTTTCTGGTTTTAGAGTACATATAAACGTACCAGACACAATAAGAGACATTACTATGTCACACCCTAGTAAATGGAACTTACGCAGTATCCCGCCACGCCTGTTGAACACAGACAAGCTGAAGATGTTTTCAGTGTTGAACACAAACGTCTGCCTTCCTATTCCACCATTAGCAGTTAACAGAAAGTTCTTTTCAGAGAATTTAGACCCTGTCACTTACTAGCAGCTGAATGGACATTGTGAATGTGGACGAGTGCGAATACCTAAACACGTTCTTCACGACAATTAATAGTTCCTCGAATCCACTCACGCTGCGCCTTTTGTACACAATCCTTGCATTTGCCAAAACGGATGAGTATTTCTTAAGACCAACGATACAAGACTCTTTGCCGTTGTTCATATGCACCGGAATGAAGTGAATTTTTCATGAGGGAATAAAATGAACTGGACTTTGCGTCCATACAGTCAATTTTAACGTCGCTGGCACCATTGTGTGTGAAAGGAAAAGAACAGGAAAACTGTCTCACCTTGCCTTTTGTGAATAACAGCATGGGAAAAAAGCATATGTGTCATCTTGAAAACATTTACTTTATATCTCTGTAGTGACAAGGTGTTAGAATCGTGTATCTTGTTCCATCCATGTTGAGCAAGATTTATTAGATAAGCATAACTGCATTTCTCCTGAGTAACGATTCCTTGATACACGGATTGTACATCCTCTCAGGGCACAGGCTCATGTATCCTGGATCATTCTAGAGTTACTGATTACTACACATATTTTGTTTCCATGGAGGGTATTACTTGTTTGATGCACGTATTTTATATCCCCGAAGAGTACTGCCTGTTATTTATTTATTTATTTATTTATTTATTTATTTATTTATTTATTTATTTATTTATTTAAGTGGTGTCTTAATACTCCAGAATATGTCACCTGTACGATTGTGGCCAGCACTACGGTGCATGTGAGTTTGGTAAGCCTGGGGAAACTGCCACCAATCCACAACGTGTATGCGGACCTTCCCACGTGATCTGTCAGATAAACATAATTTTATTCATTAAAATGTAAAGTATGAGGTTTTCATAAACACACTTTCGACATTGGCTGGTTGGGAGCATGTATTTCGAGCCTTTAAATACAAGTGCCCGGGACCATATTACTCAGACTTGTCATAAACGGCTTGTTATTACAAACAACTAACCTCGGCTGAGCGTTACGGGATCTTGCTCGTGGTCACAGTCATAATGTCTGCGGGCACTATGGCAGTCAGTTGATAAATTAGTATACATTAGGACCGTGTCAAACGCTATGCGTACACACTAGAATGGGCCTTTGTGACCGAGTGGTTAGCATGCCTGCGCAGCACAATGACTGGATTCACCAATCCGGTCGCTGTGAGTTAATGTCCAGCTCATGCTTGTTTCCTCTCCTGTACGTAGATCAGTCTGAAAGCAACTTTCGGATGATCGTGGGCCCCTCCCACTTTCCCACGGAAGCTCGGGTCGATTACTTCCCGTTCTGTCGTGTATTCATTCACTGCATGGTTCGAGTTCCGGAATACCCGATCGTTCATTCAGTGCAAAGAGTCCAAATCTGCGAAAGGCGCCTCGTTGATAGGCCTGGAAATTGATCGGAAACTGGCCGGTTATGCGCTTAAATAGCTCCATAAAGGCGCACGAGGCTTGTCAAAGACAAACAAAATACTTAAATAAATAAATGCTGCAGAGAGAATCCATACATAAGGATTTAATAACAACAGACATTCCAGCGAATTAATATCGCGCGTGACTTTTGAGCATTCCCAGAGGTTTTTATTTTTTTTTCTGTCTCAGTGGGAAGCCGACATTGCGCCCTTGTGCTGTATTATGTATTGTGCTCTGACACGCCACACCTTCTTTGATGCCTAGCAGGATTTGAGCACAAAATGAACTCTCTAGTGGGTTCATTGTTACAAAGATCAGGAATCGTGCACATTCAATAGAAAGCGAACAGGGGCATGTGGCTTTTGGCGGAGACTTTATTTCAACGACACAGAGTTCCAACTACTGCTACAGTCTCTTGGATTTTTGGCATTATTTTACGCGTAGTCTATACAGCAGTCATTACCTTTAATTCCAAGATTTGTTGTCTTCTTCAAGGTCTAGCAACAAACAGATTTACAACCGGTTATCATCCGGAATGTCCCTTTTTTAAAAGAACAAAAAAAAAGTCATTTGCAAATTTAACAATCGCTTGGTTTGTCAGTATGTTTACTCGAAAAACATTCTCCGAATCTACCGGTGTGTCTAAGAAAAGAAAAAGGGATACTTGCACCCAAAGACGTCAGCTGTGTGCAATCTATATTTGTGTGTTGCATGCCTTGTGACGCTGACTATGCTGTCAAGCCTGCTTTCACGTTTCAAGGTTTTTGGTATTGACCCTGCGATTATTGAACTGGAGCAACCATATTTGTTGACGACTGGTATACTAATGTCTGTTTTGATGCATAGATTGTATACATTTTGTTTAAACCGTTATACATTGTATATCATAGCGTTCATCACTCGTTTTTAGAACGTTGGTCCATATTCTTAGTGGCATTGCACATTTGGTACTATGGTTGACAAATGTGACATGGTAGAGCGAACAAAAACCGGAGATGAAATTCCTTCCATCGTTAACAGTGTAAGCCGTACAACAAGTGTCATAATCTTTAGCACAAGGATAGTGAATCCTCATACGATTTCCAACAAGTATCAGAAACGTCCAGCCTCTGTGGAAATGATCCAATCCGTTCCATTGCGCAGGTCTGGGCTGATCGATAGCTGATGGTGCGTTAACAGACTGGTGTTAAAGTCACAGCTTTGGCGCTCTGAGTTGCAGTCAAGCACGGGCAGAAAGATTGCTGTAAACAGCGGAGAGTAAATTCAGTGAAGATTTTCTATTCTGTGTGCTAATTGCCCGTACAAACAGAGTGGCGGCTCGGGCTACAGTTAATCCAATGGCAGGTTTGGTGTGCAAACTGAGCCGCGGTGGGACTTGATCGCGTTTGTGGGGGCAACCAAGATTGATCTTTACAATTGTGCCCCTAACCAGCTTCTTCCGGGTGACTGTAGAAGGTCCGGAAATGCGCCAGCGACCTGGGATTCCTTTGACCTAATGGTGGACGCCGATGTGAAGTCATGCCTGGAAAGAGCTCGTTTACAACGGTTTAACCGGATTAGCACGAAATTGCCACTGCGTATTTGTAGGTGTAAACAGACTGTATGCGAAGGTCAGAGACCGAATTGAAATGCCTGGAATAAGAGCAGATATCAGCGCCCCAGGTGATGCGATAAGAACTTTTTGTTTGAATCGCTATTGATGAGGTCAACCTACGGATAGCCAGGAGTCGGTGGAAAATCAAAAAGTCGGTTATAGGTTAATGTTCAGTACCCTTGCTTCACAGTCGACAAAAGCGTTGATGTCGGAGCATCCGATTTATTCATTATTATAGTTTTTAATTGCTGTTTTACGCTGTACACTAGAATATTCCACTTATATGACGGCGGCCAGTATTATGGTGAGGGTAAACCGCGGCTATATAAGGCGACTATCTACAGGCTGCTGGAAGAGATTACTCAATGCAGTCTACTTATGAGGGCCAGAGAGTCGAACCTAGCCCTATGCGGTTCACCTGTTGATTTAAGCCAGTAAGTTCGTTATGTACCTGACGAAAGGCTACGATTTACTCCGTGCACTCCCATACTCCCGTAAACTTGAATTCTCCCGTCAAATCAATGAATACAATAGTATCTGGAACACTGTTAATGAATAGTGTGCAGTTTACATGCGCTTACATATGTGTGAAGGTTTTGGTGTATTAATGGTTAGAACTTCCCCCTTTGAAGTCCGGAGACCCAGAATCAAACCCAAGTCGGGTCATAACAAAGACTTTAAAAAAGGGTACATGTTGCTGCAAATCTTGGCCCTCTCCACTGGGAGGGTAAGAGCAGGAGAAATACATGTAGGACTGACTGGCCCGGCGTCAATATAATGTGACTAGGAGAGTTGTCATGTATGTTAGCATATGGTGGCATGGACTGTCCCTGCTATAGGACATGACGAAAAGACTGAGTATATATGCAAACATCTCATCGTCATATGACTGAAAAAATGCTAAATACAAAGTTTATTTATTTATTTGACTGGTGTTTTACGCCGTACTTAAGAATATTTCACTTATACGACGGCGGCCAGCATTATAGTGGGTGGAAACCGGGCACAGCCCGTGGGAAACCCACGACCATCCGCAGGTTGTTGGCAGTCCTTCCCACATAAACATATTCCAGGTTATGAACGTCTTCCGCAGATATAATTTGAATGCAAACCTGCTGCTTTAACTATTACATTGTGCTTCGTGCGACTGCACTAAACTTTGCTGTAGAATTTTACCGAAAGTCGTTTTTGTAATGCACAGCTAGTCTTGATTTTGCGACATGCAGTTTGGATGTAACTGCGAGACTATATGTGTTTAAGTAATGTACGCAATCAGTGGGATTCTCACTCTATAATATTAAGGTTCGTCCCATCCCAGCCAGCACACTGAAATCTTTAAGAGACCTTATGACGATGGCACAGACGGGCGGTTCTAAGAGCCGTTTATCGATTCCATAGAAAGGGTGTAGCCTCTACCGGCGCACGAATAGATCGTTTTTCCTGTCCCTGTAGATTTAATTGGGAATATGAAGGTCGTGCGACGCTTTGATCTGTGACCAGGGAACTCATTTCTCTGAAAACTTTACCCTAACTGTTTTCGGTGCTCATGTGATTGTAAAATGGTGACTGACATAATTGCTAAATACGTTTGTAGGTCCTTGATGAACGACAGAATTTTTATCCCACATATCCCGTGTTTGTACATAGTTTACTATCAGCTCAACACAGGAGTCCAGTGTTGAAGCCCCCACCTCTTTATTGATGACTGTCAACTTTAATCATTGTATCAACTGCGCAAGTATTATTATTCGGTCTCTATCCATGGTACATATGGACAGATAAATGACCATTCTAGTTAGATTCTTACTTGTAAATTTTTCGAAGGGCACACGAGGTGTTGGTTTAATGATTCCCCCTGCCTCCAATGGCCTGCAAGTCTCTCAGGTTATATGTGGTTCGTTTGAACCCAATGATGCACACACATTAGGCTTACTCTACTAATGAGTTATTGTTCTAATTTCGTACTTTGTTCTTTCTTAGTTCTTTGATAGTTTGTGTTTGTGATAAGTCGTTTTAGGAATTGGGCTTGCGACTATTGACACGGAACGTCCATACTGGTTGACGTCAGATATACGAATGTATGTTTCGACGCATAGATACATGTAATTACCTTATGCAAGCCAGTGGTTTTCTCCAATCACTCCCTAGTTTCCTTCTCCAGTGAAACTCACTGTCATTTTGGGGCATCCGTTGCCTAATGGTTAGCGGGCTAGCAGGTCACAATGACTCCGGAGCCTCTCGCCAATGCGATCCCTGTGAGTTCAAGTCTAGCTCAACCTGGCTTCCTCAACCTGATGGTCGAGGGTTTCCTGCCGGGTTTCCTTCCATCATGATGTTGTTCGCCATCGTATAACTGAAATATTCCAATCAAATAAATAAATAAATAAATAACTCACAGACATTTCACAAAAGAACAATTCATGAGTATGACACTAATTGTTTCAATGAATCCATTGGCGTTGTAAGCTAGTGTTACCACTCAGATAGAACACTTGTTGCCGCTGAATGATGACTTAGATCCAAGTTGGAATAACCAGTATTCTCTTGCAAAACTTGAGCAATATCTTTCCAGTTTTCTAACAAAACGTACAAAAATACCTGTGTTTCATTAAAGGGTGAAAGTGTCCCATTAAAATACTTAAATTCATTCATTAAAATACTCACATCCGTTCAAGATTTTACTCTTTGTAGATTAACACCCTGATAAGGGAGAATTATGTCGACTGGCAGTATTTCATTGTAAGTATGGAAACAGGCATCATTGAGATTCGTTGCTATTTTGGACTACGGGACACTGACTTTTTCATCATTTCTTTTTTTCCTGTCTGAGTTTCCTCCTACTTTAATGTTGGCTGCCGTCATACATTTATAAATGAAATATTCCTGAGTACGGCGTAAAACAGCAATCAAATAAAATAAATAAATAAATAATTTTCCCTGTCAAGCTTTCAACGACTGCAATTACCTAACATCTTTCCTTGCTCCTTACGGCAAATGCACTGCTCTTTGTAGCTTATTTTACATCACTGTAAACGTTTATACAGAAATTTGGCGTGAGTTGCCCTTATTAACTAATGCCCCTTGTTAACTCAGTGTAAACTCATTTACACTGGAGTTCGGTTTGAGGGAATATTTTTGATAATTCTGCAACAAAAAGCGTCAATATCTCTCAGACAGAGGATACAGGGTATAGTCCACTGGATTGGTCTTAGATTGGTATGTACTGTACACAACCCTGTAGAAAACGCGACGAAAGACATATTTGTTTTCATTGCCCACATCTCATCAGTGTGTGATTCCATCTAAACAAATAGTCACGTCCGAAAAACAGAGTAAACAATACAGGATTTTTGAGATTGAACTCTTTTGTCTATAACGGTAAAAAAAACAAAAAACACGCCCAGCCTTTAATTAGGTAACATTTGTTGACATTAATTTACCATCACCCTTCCTATCGTTTTTCGAAGGCACAAATGACACCCTATTCTCCAGGAATTGATAACGTTCACAAAGTCGGCTCCTAAATTTACTCCATCCTTTGTCTACCCGAAATATTTTTTGTGCAACTTTATTCAGTATATGTAATAAAAAGTGACTTTTCTGACAGGTCACATGGTACACTAGGATTTTTCTCATATATTTAGGAATAAAGAATTCGAACTGGAAATCTTTGTGTTGAAGGCATACGCGAATCATATTATAGAACTCTAATGGAAGAGCATGAAAACAAGCATAGCAACTCAGTGTGTTAGCATTTATACAGAATGAGCAATAGCAGAAACCCTCGATGTAGGCCTAACACCCGAGGTGTAATTCCGGATAGAGTATAATACAGAGGGCTTTAAAAAACGGTAATCTCTATTTTGTTTGTCCCTAATCGCCATGGCTTGGCGATTTAGGGATAAATCTGGTGTTGGTCTGTACACTTTGTGCGATGTCTCGGGGATTGGTTTCATCGAGAGAGTTAAGTATGCGTGGGCATTAGTACAGGGGAAAATTGGTGTTGAAAAAAAGCTTAAAATGGACGTTAAACCTTAAGTAAACACGCTGGTATAATGTTGTTCCACCTGCAAAGACCATGCAGCTACGTGATACATTGCATTATTCCTTTATACTCGTCGTACAATATACTCAAGCATTGCTCCATCAAACCGCTTTGGGTCTTTGTTAGCTGTAAATGTCAGTAAGAGAAACGTTATTGATCGCAACACACACGGAGCATTTTCCCGAGCCCTGATTTAGATGAAATGGAAATGTAATTGGTCAAATATATTTCCCTAACTTTTCATGTTCCGCCAGGTGAAAGTCACGGGCTCCAGTTTACATAGACCTGAGACCATATTGACGCTACAGTCATAACAGTAGAACTTAAACTCTCTAGCAACAGAACTATGACTTAACCGCCTTGCGAGTTCTGCTCTCAAATTTTCTACAAACATGGACTATTGTTCTGTTTGCCACGCCCGATATGTTCCGCTTATTCAATGGTTCCATGGGAAGGCTACAGAAAAAATAGGCATCGACCGTGATTCTGTCTCTTAGAATAAACAGAAACGTGTTCAGAGAATTTGCGAAGCATCGTCACAGCGGTAGGATGGTCAACTGAATAAATAAATCACAGCTCCATGATGGAATAAATGCACGTGTATGATCGTTTCCCACATTGATCCCCTCAATTTCAACAGAATGATAAAAAAGTATGCCCTAATAAACCTGATATCTCACAGTTTTACTTTTGTTCATGACAATTAATACAGTCGATATCAGTTTACTTTGGTTGCTCCTTCTGGTATATAGAGGTTATCATAACAGTGTATGATCCGAGATGATATATCAGCTGTCGCTGGATAATGCGGCAGGTCGACCTCAGACAACTATAGCTGATACAACATCACAGAACACGCATTTATTTATAAATAAATTTATATTTATATAAATCTGTTTATCATATACCTTAATTTTGCGTAATAAGTGGTCAAAACGCACAGGGGTTTTCATCAATCAGTAGGCTTGTTACAACTAGAACAAAATGTAGTTCAATTTCCCCTCAGCTCGAATATTATTTTTTGAAAATTTCAATTTCATTATTTTCAGTTGCAAACTGTTTAAAATAAATCAAACTTTTGAACATTCACGGGCATTTACAAGGCCGTCACTTCACGAAACGCGGTCAAATCCCTACGCCATGGGAATCTACCCACGCTGTGTCGTCACGTGAGAGAGAACTGGGTTATGCTAGCAAAGTTTCAACGTGCGGTTAGGTTAAAAATCACATCCTGTTTGAAAGGAACGGCTACAGTATATGATGGTGACTGGACTGAAAGTTTGGCTCTACAACAGCGGTTTATTGAAAATATCATCTTCGTGCAGCCGTGTAGTCGCTGATAGTGTATGGCTGTATCTCAGGTGACTCCACGGGAAATTTTCATAAGGAGCAGTGAATATTGATCATGGCGCACACGATGGAAATTAATGATGAAACTATTGACGACTGTCATCAGTGTGTTAGCCCTGTGTATATTTGCAATTTTAACTATTTACATTCAGAACTGGGAAGACAAAAGACGCCAGTTTTATAAAAACTGCAAATTTCGAATTCATGTGATAAACTTCATCGACCCTGAGTGAAAAGAGACCAAATCACCGACTGTATGAGATTGATGAACATCATGTAAATATTTATCCACGCGACCTTGTGTTTAGTTTGCATAGGGGACAAATTTAAGGATTTTCACCAAGAAGGTCAGTCATATTTTCACTCAACTTTAATAAATACCGTGACTTTGCGGTATTAACCATGCTTCATCCGTACAAGAAGTTGATTTGGGGGCCGCGATCAAAGTTTGGGCAGTTTTGGTCTTGAAAGTTATATTGTTCCCCCCAGGCTGTAGGGAACATGCTCGCCGTTTCTTTATGTGCTATAACGAAGAACATCAAATGTGCTTTCTTTGCAATTCAATGTTGTTGTAGTTACGTCACATCAAATATCTACATATAGTTTGTTATTTAAACGTTTCCGTCACAACACACTTGAATTCCTTTTGTATTCAAAGTTTCTGCTTACTAAGGTTTTCATTCGCACTTTCATTTTTATGGATCAATTGTATATTTCTAAATTTACATATACATGCACTATTTTCTAAAAGTAATGTTCAGATGTGTTCTTGTCTGAATTATATATCCTATCTTAGTTATCTTTGTTGCCTAAATATGAGACAGATTTTCTGTGTTTTTAATGGTTTCTGTTGATCAGCATTCGGTTTGTTTGCCCCAGAGTAGAACAGTGCCAGAGTTCTCCATGCATTTTCGGAGTTTGTTGTGTCCTTTGGAAGATTTTAATTTTTGTTGTCTTGTTTTCCTTTTGTAATTCTAGTTATAAGAATAACATGGAATATACAGATTTTGCTGACGCCCAGACGGCTTTGGTGAAAATCAATCCCATCGAGGAACAAACCTTTCATAGCCAACATTACGCGATAATGGCAAAACTGTATCTTTTGATTTCATTTGTGCGGCAAGGTTTTTAAAAATGGACCTTGGCATTGTTTATTTGGAATGTTCAGTACTGTTGACGGTTGGTATACAAAAATCTGTTTCTTAGTGCACACATGTTTCTACCCTCAACGTTGTAATGTTATGTATTATCTATCTCCGCCTAAAGTGTATATGATGCTTAAATTCTTTTAACTCATAAAGTCTATCACAATTTTATACAGATTTCGGTCTTTTGTTGTCTGGTTTAATTTAGCCAGCTTAAGTTAATCTGTATTCTTCTTGCGCACCGTTTTATGTTCGCAGAAGTCATCCGTACAGAAACTCTCGTTTTTTTGTCTGCTCGTCTTTTTTACATGTGTACAAATTTATTGTAATCTCTAACAAATGTTCGAGCATCTAACAAGTTTTATTTAACCAGCTGGTTTTTATATAATTTACATAACTGGAGATGTCCCGTATGCCCCAGCAGTTTGCTGATAACAAAAGATGTATGATCTAATGGCGTCATGAGAGTGGATTTATTCATTTCTTTCCCTGGAGTTTAGCAATACTCACACTCACAGTCATAGGCTGTCAGGTGCAAAGCATTAAAGTAAAGTAATATCCCAGAAATGTTCTAAAAATATTTTTAAATTCTACATTGCTTATCAACGAAGTAAATAGCAAACAATCGTTTGATGACGCCATTTTGCCATGCTATAGCTATCCAAAGTGACATTACAAAACCTAGGAGCTCTCCTGTACCATCTGCATTAAACAATGTGACAATGAGGAAATACAAGCAAAAACGCCTTATACCCAACAAAAGAGTATCAGCTCTGCTTCGTGTTCAAAGGGCCGATGTTTCTTTTACTTTGGCGCTCGCTCAGAGCAATGTTCATGACTACATGAGTTTTAGCAGTCCTGCTCGTCCTCAACCTGCATAGGTGTAAGCATTTGGCCCAGCTAACTGTACCAACTTCAGGGAATTTACCGGATACAGCAGGACCTTCTGATTGATAGCAGACCCATTCATTCAGATTTTGAGAAGATATTTTTGTAATAAATGTTACTTTGCTGAGGAAAAATAATACAAGGTCACAATATTTTTCTTCAAGCAATGACTCTCCCGAGGCACCCTGACAAGTCACTGCAGTGTCCTGCCCTACACGTATACCTTGTGACACGGACAGCCGTTCTCATTTCCCTGATCATAAATGTGTGGCTCAAAATGCATAAGCGTAACACTTACGCTAACCGCAAAATCCAGTTTATTACATTTATAATTGTCTATCCACTATAAGAAACCACAGTAACAATCCAAAGCTAATAGGTTTTTGGACGGAACAGGCAATTATTACGTTACCCTCTCAGCACTAGTGATTGGTCAAGTTCATAAGGGTTTCTACAACATGGCTACTAGGAGAAGAATAGCAATTGTCGATTTTACGAAGAGTAGGCGGAGGAGGTCGGGGTGGGGGTGGGGGTGTATGGTCTGTGGCCAGATCGATATCAACGCTTTATCTCAAGGATAATGGATTAAAAGTCATCTCGTTTAGTACCTGTGGCATAGTTTTGGCACTCAAATCTGCTGATAAATGGTCTATAATGGTCATTTATTTACTCGTTAATCCATTTAAACCAACCTTGAGGGCCTCATGGTAGACGCAATTAGTCATGACCTAATTAATTTGGTCAAGTCCAATGTAGTCTTTCACCAATATCATGTTCATATCTTTACCTCACAAGTAGGAAAGTACGCGAGTAACTTGACAAGAGTTCATGCGTGTAACGTTAAAAAGAAATCAAACAATAACTAACAAGTTTCGAAGTAAAGTCCTTAGAGTCTATCCGTTTATCATTTTATGATGGTAAAATGGAGTCGGTGTCTTGGGGATCGTCATGAAAATTAGGAAGGATTTAATTTGCATGAACACAGACGTATATTAGTTCGTATTGTCTATAACACAGGCCATTGGAAACTATCGGTTGTAGCTGAAAAACACCGGGTAATCTTATGTAAGAAGACACTGACCTAATCATTGTTAGCCGGATTGCATCATACAAATCAAAAGACTTGTCTAGAGAGTATTGTCACTGATCGAAATAGGCATTGTCATGAAACGTACAGTGCTTGTAGTCTACATTTCATTTATACCATGATCTATCATGTGTGACTAAAATAAGCTTTCAAGTTTCCCCCCGAAAGGTGGATTAGCGGTTTTAAAACATGGCTTTTCTTTTAGATTTTAGTATTCAGCTAGGAAGTTTATAGGCTAGGCCAGTGACGTAAATATATGAGTTAACATCTACCAAATGAGACCATTAACTTCGTAAAAAAAAAAAAAACAATAACCAACACACGGCTTGTTGTTACGCTTACCCCGGCGTCATTTCTAAGAAAGTACGTCTCCCGAGTTACTCTCCTAGATAAGATACACAAAGTGGTTACAGTATTGTGATGGAAAAGTTCTGAGAGATACATTAACACCTTGTTTCGGGAATGTAACATATATATTTAGCTTAACTTTTTTTAAAATGGCCAGGTCGCATGGAGACATTATTGAATTTAGACAGGATGGAGGTGGAAAGGTACCGATCAAGAGTGTCCGGGTGCCCAAATTTAGCCAATCTGTCCGTTCATTAAGCAGCGTAGCCCTGCAGATCGCCAAATCTCCGTCCATTTAGCCCATCTGATAGCCAAATTATTGTCAGTCTGCTATTTGGCGAGGTCGAGTGCCAGACCTGTCACCCACGCCTACCAAATTGGCCTTGTTTAGCAAGTCACCCGGCCGCACTCTCGACTGATTACTTCTCTAGGTCATCTATCTTTAAATAGTTCAATATATTTGCTCATGTATTCTCGCAGTCTTTCGCGACAAAATGAAGGTTTGAACTGCTGTGGCGCATTTTATAGATTAAAACCTTAGCCTTTGTAAAAAATATTTTCATTGTTTTTTTCATACAAGATGCTTTTTTGTACAGTAAATCATTTGATGGAGTTTGTTTATCATGTTGTTTTGAAACAAATGGGGATCAATGGAAAATGTTGTGCTTTCTATTCCTAATGGCTATACCAGGCCGGAAGTTTATACTCCCGCCAGTATGGCCTGCCCAGCATGTACTTTTAATAATTTTAACTACAGCTTTTCTATTACGTTGTATTCTCGCATAAACCAGGATTCTGCTGCTGGACTAAGCTCCCCTAGGCCTGGTCCGAGGCATTCTTGTGATGTAAGTATACATTAAATATGGTGACAATACAGCATTTTGCGTAATTCCAGACCGGTGAAGTCTAATAAATTGGAATAAACATCACTGCAGTTTTTTTTTACCTAATTCTGCCTAAGTCGTGGTGCTAGGAGGAGTGTAGATTGAAACCCTGACTGAGGTAAATTGACACGAAGCCGTATTTCACGGGTTACATGTGATCATTTGCCAGTTATCTCACTGTCGTCGCTGCTCTGGTTGTTCTGTCTATACTGTACATCTTAATTAGTTTAGCAAGATTTCGGGTGTGTATTTTGACCTTTAAATAGGTTCAACAATAAATACCAACAGGTACTTACATGGTACACGAACCCTACACTGGTTCTTGGTTTCCAAAAACAAAAAGAAAGACAACTAAAAAATAATTGACAGGATGTAAGGCTGTTTAGTTTGGTTTCATACAGATTGTTTCATGGGCTGTTCACGCGGTGCATCGTTTTCACTACCGGCACGTTTGAAAAGAGAAATATAGCCAACAGAAAATCCATTATTAGACTAAATCCCAGAATGCGAGAAGTTATGAAAATAATTACCCTATTTTGACCATCCCTAAGTTCAGTTTATAAGCAAGACGTATGGTAAGTTTCATCGAAATTGGCGCAGTAGTTTGTAGGAGATGCATGCATGGGAAGCATCATTACGCAAAGATCTCAATGGGATTAATTATGAAAATAATTACCTGATTGCCATCAAACTTATACAAGGCAAAATATATGGTAAGTTTAATCGAATGCGGTGCAGTAGGCTGAGAGGAGACGCATGGACAAAATCGCGTCCACAGAGAGCCAAACAGTGAGATTAACAGACAGGGTGATTCCAGTGTATCCCCCTCCCCCCCCTAACGGGGAGGGGGTGTGAAGATGCTAACTTACAAACAATCATAGAAATAAAGTCATATGCGTACAATAATTCTCGGAACAAGGCGCCTTGTTAGGAATGTGGTGCTAATAGCTTATCACAGCCAACAACCATTCAGCTGTTAAACAAAGTGCCTTGCAGATTTCGAAGTAAACTATGAGAACTCCCAATAAGTATGTTTCCGTGTTCAACCTTATATATTCTGTCGCTAGCGCCAACATGGGAAATTGGATTTAAGCACACCAGAGTTTCCCGGGAACGTTGGCCTGAAGACGACAGACTATTCTCCTGAAGGGACAGCCCCGCAACGGAAAAGTACAGCCACCTGTTGATCATTTAACTAGGAGCAAAAACATATAACATATAACAGGTTACCCCAGCTTATACTTTTATTGGCGTTTTGGTGGCAAAAAGCTTTTAGCTGTGCGTCAAAGGGGTGTCTGGTTGGTCTTCTCTGCAGTTTCGGAGGAATTACCTTCCTGTCACCAATATGAAATACGCACTGAGTTCGCTCTGTGAACGAAAACCTGCACGTTTCTACTGAAACAGTTCGCCATGTAATTTGTAACAAGGCCACTGATTTCTGTCGGGCGCACCGATTTCCTTCACTTATTTGACACTGATTATACTACTGGATCAGCAATATGTTCTTGAGGACATGGTTAAACAGCAATCGATCAAGAAATCTTTTACCGTACGTGGGAAGGTCTGTCTGCAACCTGCGGATGGTCGTGGGTTTCCCCCTGCTCTGCCACCCACCATAATGCTGACCGCCGTTGTATAAGTGAAATATTCTTGAGTACGGCGAAAAACACCAATGAAATAAATGAATAAATAAAAAGATAAGAAATCTTTTAATAAGTCATTTCAATGCCTATCCCAGGCCTAAAATACAATTTTACCAGCAAAAACGAAAAGATCGAGGAGAAGTGAAATTTCAGTGCGAATTAGCATGGGTTGTAAGTATCCATACGTTCTGGAAAATCGGTAGGAATACGGTGATTGGTCAAGAATTTGGGAGGGTGTTACGACAGAATGTAGGAATGTAGATTTTCAGACATCCCGGTTAGTATATTATAAAAGATACCACTATAAAACTGTTCTACTGGGCAATGTATATTATTTACTGAAGTTGTGGCGACAACCCATCGCCTTCAACAGAGTAAGGCGTTAAACAATAAGAGCTTCTATTTATGTTGAAGTTACATACAAAAACAAAGTGAACAAACTAGTATGTACAAGTTTCATGTTGAACACGTTCACGGTTGAAGTATGCAATTGGTCTATACAATTTTAAACAACTTTTACGACGGAATGATTAAAACAGTTGTCTTCCAATAGATAATATACAAAGGACGGGTTCATTCCGAGGATCAGACCGAGTAATTGAAGCTTTTCCCGCTCTCACTGTCCATGCAGCTGTGGTGACAGAATATGGTCGTCGCACGTGCGACCATTTTCGCTAACATTTGCGAAAAACAACTTATCTTCTACCAATGCGGAGTGTCGCTCTGAGTTTATGTTCAGCTCATGCTAGCTTCCTCTCCCGTCGTACGTGGGAAGGTCTGGCTTCAACCTGCGGATAGTTGTGGGTTTCCTGCGGGTTCTGCCTGGTTTGCCCCAACCATAATGCTGGCTGCCGTCGTTTAAGTGAAGTATTCTTGAGTGCGGCGTGAAACACCAATCAAGTAAATAAATAAATAAACCAATGCAGAGTACATATCGGTAGGGCAAAATGGAAAAGTTCATCAAGAATATGTCAAAGTTCGCTGGTTGACTCCCGGGACTATTGATTCCCTCTACCCATGAAACTGAGCTTTAACCTATAAGTGAAAACTTCTTAGTTATGGTGATAAGCGGCAATTAAAGTTTAACACCGGTGATACATAGAGACTATAAATGCCTTGAACTACCCCGCAATCACTGAGGTGCAATATGAAAAGCATCTCGTTGTCATATCACCTCTATATTACCTCGTCGATTACTTTCCCTTGTTCTTGCTAGGCAATTTGCACACTTCTGAAAAGCTGTTAATCTTGGGTGATAATGTTGCTCGTGTGTTGATGTCTACGTATAAATACCACCGACACCAACACTAATGGAAAAATATATCAATATGCAACATGCTTAGCTGTTATTGCCACAAAGTGAAGAAACACAGCATGTAAAATGTGACCTGAGAATAGCTTTAAATAATATACAGATTTTCACCTGTTTACAGAAAATTTCATCTTTCACGGCGCTCAATAATTCTAAAAATAAAAGGCAACTTTTGATTTTCTAATTTCAATTTTGTTTGTCTAACATGAACTTTGAAACCTACGTGCATAAAGTTAATGCTCATTAAACCACCACGTCGGTCAAGCCTTTCACGAATCCTTTAGACAAGGTATAACATTAACGTATAGATGTTTTGTATATTTCATTAAGTGTTAATGCATTTCAGGATTTTGTAATGAATAAAAATTCTTCACAGCATCTCTTTCATATGGATTTCCTATTTTACAGCATACAAATTTCAGCACATTAAAAAAACTAATATGTAAAGCGGCTAAAATTCCTCTGAGAAAAACAAGACGCAGTAATAAGATGTCTGCATTTCTCTTCAGTGCTGCGCTTGAACAAATCTAAATCCAAAGGGCTAAATACGCCTATAATGACGTAATTAGTCAGACGGTCTGCGAAAACTGCAAGATTTTCAAACCTTTCTTGTTTAAGCCTTATCTTCTGTTTTGTCCACGCCTGAGATAGCTCGCACGCACGTCTGTCAACATTGTGTGACGTTTCGTGACAGTCTGGGCATGAGGTGATACAAATCTGCACGGTTCTGCTCCGGCTTTAACACAAGGTTTTGCTGATCTAGCATTACACTAGCCCGCATGTTATCGAAAATTCAAGTACATCAGTGGTATATTTGTGAGCAGCATTCTGTTTACCGTTCTAGACAATACTTTTATTCCATTATAAGCTCGGATTACAAATTTTTACCTTATCATTCGGAGAATGATGCTACAAATCTATGTGTCCAAGCGTTCATTCGTATACCAGGCGTCAACAAAGTTGAACATTCAGGGTCAGTAATGGCAAGGCCAATTCCCAAAACGACGTTTAATAAAAACTACAAAAGAATCAACAAAGTATATAGAAAGTGCGAAGATAGGATCGTACAAGGAGAAGCTGTCAACATTTTTGTATTTTCAGTGTTCTGGTTATATTTTGACAACGCTATCTGAGCTGTACCCACGAAAGTGTAGTTCGAAACTGAATTTGAGCCAGCGGAAATGATGTAAGAGGAGAAACATGAAGTTTTGTTTTCAGCCTAGCAACAGAAAACTGAAGTAATCACGCTTGGAGAGATAACCATGTATTGAAAGCCAGGAAAACTGCAGCAGTTTTTAATTAATTAAACGACTGATATTTGCTAACCGTATCTAACTGTACATTGAAAAAACTCACTTCTTTGACTTACATAAATAAATTTCATAATTGAATTCGTCCTGTTTAATGCATGTGAGATAACAGGAGTGCATGAGCTCATAGATAACACAATAGGGAGCGTATGAATAGTGGACAAAAGAAAACATCCCCAGAGTTATATGTGTTATTATATGAATCGCAGAATTGTGTATGTTTACAATCTGAGAAGCAATGACACTTTGGTAATACCTGTTTGTTTGCATTATTACCGTTAGTGTATGTGATGAATATGCATCAGTGCAGTTGAAATACCATCTCTATCTCTTAAAGGAAATATAACAGGGCAATTATTCCTATAAGAGAAAACATAGAAACGTATCTGAAATACGGTTAATTTTTAAATTAGATTTATTTATTTGATTAGTGTTGTACACCATACTAAAGAATATTTAACTTCGGCAAGCATACGACGTGGGTGGGGAGGGAGGGGGGGGGGGGTGGAAAACCGCGAACAGGCCTCAGGTTTTTGCCAGACCTTCCCACTGGGGGAGGGGAGGCAGAATGAGCTAGGTTTGAACCCAGAATAATCGCATTAGTGAGAGGCTACTCCGTCATTGCGCCGTGCCGGCACGCTGACTACCTTGTTCCACTGAGGAACCCACTGATCTGTTAAGAGAATGTTACAATGGACGAAATTAAATGCGTTGTACGTAGATATGGATGGAATATCCACTATCTCTGGAATCTGAAGGAAGAGTAGAAATTGTAAGAGTATTAGTGACTCAAATAGAAATCGTGAGTGTCTTTTCTTTTTGGAATATGCGCCGCAATTGACAGGGTTATTGACGATGCATTTACAGGTATCAGTGACAATATATGGTGCTAAGTAAGCAGATCATTTACATATTGCTTTACGTAATCTCACTGGGAATGTAAATTAGGAAGATGAACGGATTACATGAACTTTGAGAAAACGTGTATCGAATTAGAGCGGTTGTGGAGAACGTTAGAACAAGATGGAGTAAATTGGGTGTGACAAACAGAATAAACACGGCACTATAATATAAAGCTTTACTGAATTCTGTTGGCCGTACTAAAATGTATTTGCATACCATTATTGGTCAGACGATAAAGACGTAGTTAGAGTGTATTAGATGTATTGCGCCTTTGGGTTTGTCTCTAAACTTTACTCACAGAGAAAGACACTTGCACTGCTATGGGCATCTTGCTAGTAGATGTTGTCAACTTGGCATTGTCAGCGTTGGACAAAATGTTGCATTCGTCTGCTGAAACATCAGGTATGCAAAACATAAGGATATATAGTGAAGAGAAAATGGCGTTGCTGGATTGAAGTAATCCACCACTAAATCAATAATAAATACTGTGGCATCGATTGAACATTGTTAACAGGCTAGAATCTACCCCTCCTTATAGATTAATATCATAGTCCCGCAAAACTTCCCCCTATATAAACCACCGACCTTTGGCAAGTTACTTACGGACATTCCCACGTGTAAGGTACGCATATGCACACAATACCAGAGGGAGAAAGAGTCGACACAAACATACTAACATTTTTATACACAACTTGAACAGCTCTGTTGATTATTTTATGGTCCGGATTACTTTCGCCCGTATTAAATATGTCCCCTCCACGCTAGGGTTGCAAGTTTGCCGGCGTAACATTCAGCAATAATCGTTCATTTATTCATTCATTTAGTCTAAGCATTTGCTTACAAACAAAGTGTGATAATTATTAAACTTAAATATCTTTGCACCGATTCGGTTTTCACCTACTGAACCTTGAAAAGGGGCTACCTTTCCGTGTTCATCACATGGATATCTGTATACGTGTTGCAGTATTTTTTCTTTGCCAAGGGCCAAACACACCATCGTATCATGACTTTACTGCATACCGTCTATGTTTACCAAAACACAGTTTCCATTTTGTCGATAATATGGCATGCTATTAGGAAGTGGTTGGCTTCACAAGCGATCCGGCTTCCATGCACATTTGATTACAGTCATCATACTAATTCGCGGTCTCATGCAAGACCTTAATGTACAGTAACTATGCACAGACAGTAGGTACCTGTATACCGTTAGGATAATAATACTTGTTTTTGGTATTTTTACATTCTCCCGGATACATCTCATATCATAATCCTCACACTGCTTTAGTGTCAATGCCTATTCTACATCGCTTAGCGTTTTTACATTGTATTTACAATACATCGAGCACTCCTGATAAACATATCATATACTTTTACAGTAGCATCTAATAAATCTACGTTTAGTTCCTCCGTGGATTTCCCATGTCTTTGCCTCAGGTTGAAGTGTTTAATTTAAGACAATGAATATCAAATATGTGGTTTGGAACAGTTTCGGATGGCGGTTTAGTTTACTGTACGATGACGATGATTAACGGCATACTGGAGCAGCTTCCATTGATACGAAAGTGGTTAGCTTTATGGGTAGAGAACTTCGGAGTGCCTGGGGCGCCCTTGGTAAGTTACTGAGGAACATTCCCGCACATATCTGCATACCGTTTTGAATCTCTAGGTGAAAAGCAAAGAAAAGAAACATGATCGTTTTTGCCATTTGGCTTCTAGGCTTCACTGAGGACCAGATGTTGCAAATGTTTAGCGAGACAGAAGATCTGAAGTTTTTAACCTTTTCCTCTTTTGATTTATTTATTTTTTTATTTGACTGGTGTTTTACGCCGCACTCAAGCATATTTTACTTATACGACAGCGGCCAGCATTATGGTGGGGGGAAGCCGGGCAGAGCCAAGGGAAAACCCACAAGCATCCGCAGGTTGTTGGAAGTCCTTCCCACATACGACTGGAGAGGAAGCTAGGATGAGCTGGACAAACTCACAGCCACCGCATTGGGGAGAGGCTCCTGGGTCATTACGCTGCGCTAGTGCGCTAACCAACTGAGCCATGGAGGCCCCCTTCCTCCTTTCACAATGGAAACTTTGACAATGTACACCTACACGTGCTATACAAAAATTTCCCCGCCAAAGTTTCGTATGCATAGTCATTTCACTTCGATACGATGAAGATCTCTAAAACCAGCATTAAACAACAGTCAATTTATGACAGGCTGTTGAGTCTGTAGGCTGAATTATTGAACACCGGTGTTCTCAGTCATGCAGCCGTGGGACATACAGACACCGGCACATATGAATATTGGGGGCATGCAGTCGTATAGCCCGGTAATATGACAGCCGTCACATGGCACGGAAATATTATGCGTGTCTGAAGAACATTTGGTTAAATGATTGTGACATTCTAAAGAGATCGGCACCACCCTGAATAAATGTGTGTGTAGCACGGGTTAGGTTAATAGAAAACCTGTTAACCGAACTTGCAGTGGGTTGGAAAGACGTCTCTACCACAACATCAGGATTGGCAAAGGATCTAGGGCTTATCAACTAGTGAGGAAAATATACAATATAACGTTTTGTTACGCTTTATCCAACGGATATTGACTTTAGAATCGTCCCATTTATTATATGACATAGTATTGTTGTATAAGTCTGATGATCAATGGTCTACAACAGCAACGTATTTGTTCGTTTCAGGAATGCAGAATCTTTTCTGATTGGGTGATGTGAGGACAGGCAAGTTCAGTCTATACTTAGCCTCAGCTGAATTGTGGGACTGGTAGATATGTAGCTAAGGAACCCCGTATCGACTATTAGCCAATCAGCATCGATTCTGTGTCTTTTTAATCTGCTGACCAGTCGTTGGTTTACCTCGGGCTATTTCTGATTACATGTACATTACATGACTTTAAACGACAAGGAGATAAATAACAAATTTGGATATGACACGTTTCTCCTGGAGATAATACACAAACTAATTACTTCATCGTTATTCAAAAGTTCAGAGTGACACTAAAAAATACCCTCTGTTTTTTGTTAATTACTTATGGCCTGCCCACCTGTAGCCACAGTTGCACTTAGAGAGAATGGAGGTGGAAAATTATGCAGAGAGTGCGGGTGCCGTAATCTAGCCAATCTATCCGTCCATTAAACACTGGAGCCCGACAGACCGACAAACCGGCGTCCATTTAGCTGATCTTTTGGCCAAATTATTGTCAATCTGCTATATGGCCAGGTCGAGTGCCAGGCCTGTTATCCATGCCTCGCAAATTGGCCTTGTTTAACAAGTCGCCTGGCCACACTCTTGGTGGGTAACTTTAGGTCATCGATCTTTAAATACTTCAGTATATTTGCTTCTGTATTCTAGCAGTCTTTCTCGACGCAATGAAGGTATAAACCGTTCTGGTTCACTTTTATAGAAAAAAAACTAGCATTTACAAAAAAGTATTTTCATTCTTTAATTTCTTTTTACGTGATGTTTTTTTGCAAAGTAATCTCATTTGCTGGTTTTGTCTGTCA
Organism: Liolophura sinensis; assembly: GCF_032854445.1. NCBI lineage: Eukaryota > Metazoa > Mollusca > Polyplacophora > Chitonida > Chitonidae > Liolophura > Liolophura sinensis. Next base: position 20,520,277 of record NC_088304.1, read on the forward strand.
TACATGTAATAGTTTGAATTACAACAAATGGGGAGTAATGGAAAACATTGCTGTGTTTATTGCCGATGGTTATAACAAGCTGTAGGTCCATAATTTTACCATTTTGACCTGTGCAGGGATTTTTAATAAAATTTTAACTACAGTTTTAGCAGCATTTCGGGTGTGCATTTTCTCCCATAAAGGATGTATTTTTGGACCAATGAACTAGGTCAGAGGATAGGCAAGACGTATGGGAAGTTAAATTGAAATCGGTGCAGAAGTTTGGGAGGGGATGCATGGACAAAATCGCGTCTATACACAGACAGGCAAAGAGATGGACAGATTCCAGTGGACAGTGGATCCCCCCCCCCCCCCAACATCGTTTAGGTCGGGAGTGGGGGGGGGGGGTATAAAGAGATGCCTCGTTAAGAATTTGGTGCTGACAGCTTATCACACTTGTCTGATGTTGAACAAAGTGCCTTACAGATTTTCAAATAACCTATGAGAATTCCCAATAAGTATGTTTCCGTGTTCAACCTTATATATTCTGTCGCCAGTGTCAGTATGGGGATTTGTGTTGAAGCACACATAGAGTTTCCCGGGCACAGTGACCAGAAGACAACACCAGACTATAGTCTATTTCTTTTAAACAGTCGTCTGTATTCATCTGTTTGTAAAATCAGTCATACTCGCTACCAAAATTGTCTTTACTCAGTGATACTTTACAACACAAGCTCTACACATGGATGTGTTGAAAGACCATATTCTTCCAAAGAAAATCAAGTTAGAACACTTTTTCTAATTCATAATGTTAAACTGCATAAGCTCGCTTTCGACGCCAAGGACTTATTGCCTCGGGTGACGTTATAATTATTCAAAAACCAATGGAAATGTTGGACAAGTGGCGTGGAGAGAAATTCTTTTTTACGACAGGTGCGCCAACATGCGGTTAGAATAAACTCCGCACAGTAACACAGCCTACACTACACTCGGTGAATATTATTATTTATTATTTCTCATAACAAAATTTCCTAATATTCAGCTTTAAACCCATACTGCCGTAAGATAATATACTACGACATTTAAAATTAAATTCATTTATTAAGGTTATATTATTCTAAAACATGTAAACAATTACAAATATGGCAGTGTTAGAAACAGGGTTTACAGTAAAATCGATGCCAGTTGAGGTAACTGGTGTCGCCCAGGTAACAGGTTGAACTGCGCCCAATCTCCAGCATGTTACTGGTATTAGGATAATTCTGACGTCGCCGAGGCAATGGGTTTTTGCCGTCGAAACCGGACTTTAACAGTATGAATTAGAAAAAGTGCTCTTTCTTCATTTCTCTTGTCATAATGTGAAATTCAAACATATCAATGTGTAGAGCAGGTGTTTCAGTGACAAAAGGCAATTTTGGTAGCGAGTATGACTGATTTTATAAACAGCTGAAAATAGGCAACCCTCTAAAACAAACTGACTTTAGCCTTGAGCCAAAAATGGACAAGTACAGCCACTCGTAGGTTATTTACCCAACTGGAAAATTACAGATCAAATTACCAATATAGCTCGATCGCTGTGAGTTCAAGTCCAGCTCATGCTGGCTTCTTCTCCGGCCGTACGTGTCAAGGTCTGCCAACAACCTGCGGATGGTCGTGGGTTTCCCCCCGGGCTCTGGCCGGATTCCACCCACCATAATGTTGGCCGCCGTCGTATAAGTGAAGTATTCTTCAGTACGGCGTAAAACACCAATCAAATAAATAAATAAATAAATAAATAAATAAATAAATAGATAAATAGATAAATAAACCAATATAGTTGTCACAGTCCACGCAGTTGTAAAGGTTCCCCAGCCTTTACTTTTTTTATTGGCGCATTCGTGGCAAAAAGCTTTTGACTGTGCGTCAAAGGTGTCTGGTGGGTCTTATGGGCAGTTTGATAGGGATTACCTTCCTGTCACCAATATGACAAACACACTGAGTTCGTTCTGTGGATGAAAATCTACACGTTGCCATAGGCACAGTCCGCCTTGTAAATTGTAACATGGCCACTGATTTCTGTCGGGCGGTCCGTGTTCCTTCACCTTCATGACACGGATTATATCACTGCATTAGCGATATGTTTTTGAGTATATCGTTAAACAGCAATCGATTAAGACGTCCTTTACATAAGTCCTTCTAATGCCTATCCTTAGAGAGAGAAAATACGTTTCTACCAGCAAAAACGAAAAGATCGTGGATGTGTGGAATTTTAGTGCGATTTGGCATGGGTTGTAATACTCCCACGGGTTGTACAAAAACATGTACAAATATCATGTCTGAAATCCGCCTACGTGAGTGTGGGGAATATCGGAGCGAATGCAGTGATTTTCCTCAATGTGGGAGGGTGTAATTGTCGAGTAAAAACGTTGACTTCTAATTGCTGGGACAGAAGAAGGACGGAATCATTCCCTGGATCAGCCCTGGTACCTAAGGATTTGCCCCCTCTCACTGTACGTGAGGCCGTGGTGACAATGAGCCGACGTTGACAACAAGCGTTCGTGCGACCGGTTTCGCTGTATAACGCTGGGAAGAAAAATAATTCATCTCCCACCAATGTGCAGAAGTGCATAGCTGTACGCCACAAGTGAAAACTTTTGCTAGTAACGTGCCAAAGGTCGTTGGTTTTCTCCATTCAACAATAAATCTGAGCCTTTCTTATCAGTGAAAAATTCGAACTTATGGTGATAAACAGCAATCAAAGCTTAACCCCGGTGAGACTATGAGTGCGCTGGACTGCATTGCAAGGTGTAATATGAAAAACATGAAATATAAAAAGCTGTTAATCTGGCGGGAGGGGGGAGGGGGGGGGGAGGTAATGTTGCTGGTGAGCTGATGTCTACGTATAAAGATCACTGACACCAATACTGTTATAGCCACAAAGTGAAGAAACACGGCATGTAAAATGTGACCTAAGAATGGGTTTAAATAATGTCACCAGTCATCTGTACACGGGAAATCTTATTTTTCACAGCGCCCAGTAAATTCTAGACATAAACGGCGAGTTTTGATTTTCTAATTTCCATTTTGTTTGTCTAACATGAACTTTGCAGGGTGCGTGCATAAAATCAATGCCCACCAAACCAGCACATCGGTCAAGCCTTTCACGAATCCTGTAGACAAAGTGTAACATAAACCTATAGATGTTATGTATATTTTATAACGTGATAATGCATAAGCCATTTCAGGATTTTGTAATGAAAAAAAAATCCTCAGTGCATATTTTTTACATGGATTTCCTATTTTACAACGTACACATTTCAACACAATGAAAAAACTAGTATGTGGAGCGGCTAAAAATTCCTCTGAGAAAAATAAGACGCAGTAGTAAGATGTCTGCATTTTTCTTCAATGCTGCGCTTGAACAAACCTAAATCCACAGGGATAAACACGTCCCTAATGACGGAATTATTCAGGCTGTCTGCGAAAACGGCAGGATTTTTATCACTTCTTTGTGTAAGTGCTATCTTCTGTTCGCTACCCGCCTGAGGTAGTTGGCACGCACGTCTGTTACCAGTGCGCGACATTCCGTGGCATTATGAGCTCGGGGTGCTACAAAAACTAACATAAATCTCTGGTGTAGAGCGCCATTGTATCATGATTCTGCTGCAGCTTTAACACAAGGCTTTTGCTGATCTAGCAATACACTTATCACCTACTGGCATCAGCCCATGTGTTATTGAAAATTCAAGTACACAAGTAGTATATTTGTAAGTGGAAGTCAGATTAGCCTTCCAAAAACATTTGTGTCCATTAAATACTCTGATTACCAAATAATATTGTAAGCAAGTCAAAATGTGTAGACTATTTTTAAAGTTTACAAATTTTAGCTTTATTATTCGGAGAATGATGCTACAAGTCTATGTGTCGAGCCAGACATTCGTATACCACGCATCAACAAAGTTGGACATTCTGGGACAGTTATCGCAAGGCCAATTCCCAAAACAACGTTTAATACAAACTACAAAAGAACTAAGAAAGTATATAAAGTAGAAAAATAGGATCGTACAAGGAGAAGTCAAAATTTTTAGGACATTGTGTTTTCAGAGTTCTGGTCATAATTTGACAACGCTATCTCAAGTGTACTCACGAACGTGTAGTTCGAAACTGAATTTGAGCCAGTAAATTTGATGTAAGAGTAGAAAGATTAAGTTTTGTTTTCGGCCTATCAACAGAGAACTGAAGTAATCACGTTTGGAGAGATAACCATGCATTGAAAGCCAGGAAAACTGATTAGACTGATATTTGCTAACCGTACCTCACGAGAGAGTTAATCTAACTGGTGCCCTAACATTTTATTCAGGGGATTTTTCTCTCTTTTTTAAACTGTGGTGTCTTTATCAGTCGACTTCGCGTCATAAATTTTTAACAGACATCGTTTGTTAGTTACATGTGTTATGTGAAATGCAGCATTGTGTATGTTTACCTTCTCAGAAGCAGTGACATTTGGTAATATCTGTTTGCTTGCGTTGGTACCGTTTTCCTGTCGCAGGATATGCAGGACCTATTCTGCACCGTTGCATATTTACCTTGAGCTGTAGTGCTACAGCCAGAGTATGAGATGAATGTGCATCCGTACAGTTGAAATGCTATCTTTATCACTTAAAAGAAATATAACAGGAAAATTATTATTATGAGGGAAAACACAGATATGTATCTGAGATACCGTTGATTTTTTAATTTCTTCATGTATTTATTTGATTGGTGTAATACGCCATACTCAAGAATATTTTACTGATACGACGTCGGCAAGCGCAGTGATCTCATGAGTGAGAGGCTTTTGGATCATTGCGTCGCGCTGGCACGCTGATCACCTCTACCACGGAGGCCCCGACTGACTGTAAGAAAATGTTACAGTGAACCAAATTAAATACGTTGTACGTACATGTGGATAGAATATCCACGACCAATATAATCCGAAGGGAGAGTAGAAATTGTAAGAGTATTAATGACTCAAATAGAAATCGTAGGTATCTTTACTTTTGGAATTTCCGCCATTTTTCCACCCAGACACAGGGTAAATAATGTCAATATCTTGGCGTAACCGACATCGCTATTGACGGCAAATCACGCGTTCCAGTGTATAGATATTTTGGTAAGTAAGCAAATGATTTAAATATTGCTATGCGTATCTCACTGAGAATGTAAATTCGGAGGATGAAGGGATAAAACGAACCTTGAGAGAATCGAGTTAGAGCGGTCGTGGAGAATGTTAGAACAAGATAGAATAAATTGGGTGTGACAAGCAGAATAATACGGTGCCGTGATGTAAGGCTTTACTGAATTATGTTAGCTGTACTAAACATGAATTTGCCTACTATTAGCGATCACACGATACAGGCTTGCAGACGGGAGTGAGGACGGCAATGGATGTGTTGAGTTCCTGGGTTTGGTTCAAAGCAAGAGAGATTCTTGTACTCTCAAAAACGTTTGGCCACATGTAACAAGGGTTTCAACAACACATTGTCAATTTTGGGCGAAACTTTGCCTTTGTCCATTGAAACATCAAGTATGCAAGACATAAGGATCTACAGGGAGGAGGAAATGGCGTTGTTGGATTAAACCAAAGATCACACTTGTCTGTAGGTTTACAATAAATCACGGATATAATTTACCCCTCTTTAAAGCTCATATCATTCACAATATCTAAACTACCAACCGTTGGCAAGTTACTTACGGACATTTTTACGTGTAGCGTACACATATGCACACAATAACAGAGGGAGAGAGAGTCGACACAAACATACCAACATTTTTATGCACACCATGAACGGCTCTATTGATTATTTTCTGGTCCAGGTTACTTTCGCCCGTATTAAATATGTCCCCTCCATACTAGGGTTGCAAGTTTGCCGGCGAGACATTCAGCAATAATCGTTCATTTAACCCTTCCTTTAGTCTAGGCCTGTGCTAACAAAACAAGGTGTAATGGTTATTAAAGTTTGATACATCGTTGCACCGATTTGGTTTTTAGCTACTGAAACAAGAAAAGGGGAGATGTGCTACCTTTCCGTGTTCATGACGTGGATATCTGTATACGTGTTACAGTATTTTTTCTTTGCCAAGAGCCAAACACACCATCATATCATGAATTCGCTGCATGCCGTTTATCTTTACCATAACAATTTTCCATTTTGCCGATTATATGACGTGCTATCCGTATGTGGTTGGCTTTACGAGCGACCAGGCTTCCGTGCACATTCGCCTACAGCCATCAGACTAATTTGCGGTCTGATATAAGTTGATGATTTAATTTACAGTATTAACTATGGACACACGCTAGGTACAATGCAAGCGGTCAGGATAGCTATACCTTATTTTTTCATATTTTTAACATTCTAGAGCCATACCATGATTCACACCCTGATTTAGTGTCAGTACCCCTTCTATATCGCTAAGCATTTACAATCCACCCAGTAATCTTGACAATACTTAGGAATATATCAGCGGCTGTCTCAGACTTTTATATTCGTATGTATTAAATCTACGTGTACTTCAGGCAAGGACTGCCCCTGTGTTTGCCTTTTGCACAATGGACACTAAATTTGAATTTCTCTCTGATTATTCATATCTCATATATACTCTTTCCAAGTTGAATGTTTGGAACAGTTTAGACGGTTACGTTTAATATCCACACTAAACATTGTGATACAATCTCGGTGAAGAAACAATGTGATCCCTTCTCTAAGAACAATATTTATGTAGTTATGAGATTGGTGTTTTCCGGCAACCACACGGGAATTTTATGCATGCGATGGCGCTGGTTGACGTCATACTGTACTGAACACCTTTATGGGTTGAGAATTCTGGTGTGTCAGTGGTGCTCTTGGCGAGTTACTGAGTAACATTGCCTGCAAACAATAACATGGGCAAAACGTAAGGTGAGGAATCATGGACAGTGAACAATGACTGAGGTACTTCCAAATCAAATCATTATTGAATTATGATAATACCGCAGAGTACGAGGCACGTCAAGTTTTTTTTTAACATTATGAAAAAGCGAGATTTTCACCGAGATCTTGTAAATAGACAACCCGCCTGTATAAAAAGTTTTAAACTTTCTTGATCTGCAATAAACACACTGAATTTTGTTCGCGAATTAATTTATGTATTTATTTGATTGGTTTTACGTCGTACTCAAGAATATTTCAGATATACAACAGCGGCCAACATTATGGTGGGAGGAAACCGGGCAAAGCCTGGTGCAAAGCCTGGTGCAAAGCGCACGACCATCCGCAGGTTGCTGCAGGATCTTCCCGCGTACGGCCGGAGAGGAAGCCAGCATAAACTGGACTTAAACTAACACCGACCGCATTGGTGAGAGGCTGCTGGGTCATTACGCAGCACTGTTCAGGATACAAAACTCACATACATGTATTAATCCATCGGCACCATGGTTTTTATGACTAATTACGATTATGATGTTGTTGTGCGTGCGGAAGACTGAGTGTAACAAATACTGAATTTCAGCATACATTAAGAATAAGTATGGAGTAAAACAAATCGAATTCTGTTTGTCGAAAATTTACACTATATATACATCAGAGTTCATTGTTTGTTAGCAACAAGAATGCAAATTACAGAAACACTATTCTCTTCCAGCTAGAAGCAAAACCAATGCCGTAACTTGATAATCTGTAATGACAAAGTACAGCCTTTGCCATGTCCTTCGAAACATTAAATGACAACAGATTTTGGACAATATTTTTTTTTTCGTCACAAAGACGAGACAATGTCCATTAATGGTTCACGACGTGTCATATGAACATGTCCAGAGCATTGTAGAAAAGAAACAAGTTCGTTTGTGCCATTTGGTTTCTAGGCTTCAATAAGGACCAGATGCTGCAAACGTTTTGCCAAACAAATGATATGAACTCTTTAGTGTACTATTTCCCGCTTTGACAATAGTACTGTGGCGAGTGATAATAAAGCTATACGTGCTGTATAAAAATTAATATTCCCCCGCCAGTGTTCAATGCCCAAAGTCGTTTCGCTTTAACACTGCGAAGACATCTCTAAAACCAGCATTAAATAACAGTCAATCAATTTATCCCAGGCTGTTGAGTGTGTAGGCTGAATTATTGAACACTGGTGTTCTCAGTAATGCCACCGAGGGACATACAGACGCCGGCACATATGGATATTGTGCTGAGAGAGCATGTAGTCGTATATCACGGTAATATGACAACCGACACTTGACATGGAAATGTTACCAGTGTCTGGAGAACATTTGGTTAAGTGATTGTGACATGTCCGTAGATCGATCGGCACCAGCCTGGATATATTCGTGCCTGGTAAGGGTTTATATCGAGATTAACAGACTACCTGTTTTCCCGAATGTGAAGTGGGTCAGAGAACGTCTGTGTTGTAAAATGAAAGGGCATTTAGGCAAGCCACGCCCACCGATCCACGTAAACAATCAAATGTTAATTTTATAACAGTAACATTGATAATAATAATAATAATATAAAAATACGTATAACTTTACTTAAAAAATATATACCAAAATTGCAGCACTAAACAGGTAGCTATAACAGTTTGTCACTTAAATACAGAATTTGAATCTACTATGCTTCTAGTTTAGATAAGATACAAACACTGTAGTTCTGCCAGCACGTGATACATCCAAATCTACACGTGCCTGTATCAGTCATCACCTATAATACATATTTGATAGACTCATAAAGAATTGTATCTAAACATTTCACCACAAAGTAAAGAAATATTAAGGCTACTTGGGTAAGGATTCAGGGGAAAGTCTAAAAATCACAAAATTTGCTAGATGAAGTTTCTAAAACTGAATGTATATCTTGAAAATATTTATTTGCCAGTTTATTTGCAATCGCCAATCCCTTCCAGACATCCAGTTCAACTCGGCAATTAAACATTATTAATTTCGCATTCGATGAGATTTCGGTTGCTAGAATAATGCCAACGGAGATAAAATATTGAATTATTAATGATCCGATCTTCAAGGGGAAATCCTGCGAAATTTTGGAATGCCTTCGCATTCATTTTGGTTTTTACTCAGGAAATTGCCAAAATGCGCAATGAAAAATTTTGTCATCTGCATACTGTATTTAAGTATTTGTGATGTAGCTATTGTCAGAATGACTTCAGAGATTGACTCATGTATAGTTATTGCATTAATTGAAACCCTTACTTGGTTGGTTTTGCGGCAATCTGTTAACCCCTGACTAGTGAGGGCACATGCTTAAATCTAACGCATGTTAATTTGGCTGAGGCTTGAAGTCATTGCCAGTCTCCATCCCCCTAGCCTAGTGATTAGTGTTCTATAGTACTACAATAAACCAAGAACTTTTCTAAGCATTGAGCATTTTGTCCGTTGTTTTTTTTTTACACATTTACATCCTTAATACGTTTTACTCTTCAACATGCTTAGTCGTTTAACATATTCCTAAACACACGTCTTGGCTCTCTCAAGACGAAAACATGTTCAGCGTCTAAACATGTCAAAGGAAACCAGTATATATAAGAATAACTAATGAAAAGAATGTTTAGGACAAACGTAGGAAACAAATGGAATATATTTATTTTCATCTCACATTTACATACTGTGGCTCACAGAGGCCTATATTAATACATTGCGTTAAAATGAATATTTAGAAATAAGATAAAAGAAAAACCGATTTATAACTTTGCATGTAATACACAAAAAATAAGCCTGAATTTACCTGATCTTATACAGAATAGAATGTATCTATTGATTGTGACTCATACTGTGGGGTACATTCAAAAAGAAAAAGGTAATTTTCCACGTGAAACCTGCTGCAAGACAAGTTCTAAGTACAATATAACATATTTTATATTAACAAAAATAAAGTAATCAGTTTTAAAAAAGTCAATGTATTTTCAGATATACAAACAGTAAAGTTCAAAATTTAAACTGAAAACATCCAGCTCTTACAGAAGTCGGTGTACTGGATGATGGCCCACAGAAATTTAAACTTTACAGCGATTGTTTATTTATTCTACTGGTGTTTTACGCCATACTTAAGAATATTTCACTTATACGACGGCGGCCACTCTTATGGTGGGAGGAAACCGGACAGAGCCCCGGGGGGAAACCCACGACCATCGGCACGTTTCTGGCAGACCTTCCCACGTATGGCCGGAGAGGAAGCCAGCATGAGCTGGACTTGAACTCACAGCGACAGCATTGGTCAGAGGCTCCTGGGTCATTACGCCATAGCGATTAATACAAGTCAATTTTAAAAGAACCTGTGATGAAATAACTGTATTGCTGAATGTGTATCAGTTTCCATATTCGCTGTATATTTTATACAGTTAAAAATAGCAAAAAAAACAAGCCTCATCGGAAAGAGGATTTGTTATCAGGAAGCTCGTAGAATTTTGGGTATGGTGTATCTCAAACCAGTAATTCTCCATTAATAAAAGTTGTAGGGAAAGTTTTAAATATGAATACTTACATACATCCTATCCCAAATCAGATGGCATTTGTCCACCCTTTATAAGAGCATGGTGTAGTGGGCTCTTTTGCCGGCTCTGCAAGTGAACTTTCCTCAGGGCACAAAATAATGCAATGGGTAAGTGCACAAAAAACACAAAAATTAAAACCAGTTATCTTACTAATCAGAATTATAATTCGTTTTACAGAAACAGAAGAGTATCGAATTATAAACACATAAGGAAGACAGCATTGCATACTTAAAAAGCCATACCTACATCTGTTTCTACGGTTAGCTCTGGCTCCTCCTTCCCGTTTGTGACGAACTTCGCCGCCAATCACGGCCTGCTCAACTTCACTCATATTGCTCTATCATTGCTGTATTACCTCAAGACCACTTTCCACTTCATACGTCTATTAAATCAGAAACAAAGAGCAAAGGTCAAGGTCAATAATCTTCATGGCAAATGTTTAAATATTTAACTACTTGTATTAATGTATCAGGGTATTTCAAAAACACAGCAAACAATGTCCATCTGTGAGGATAGCTAAACAACCAAAATAGTTAACAAGGTTAAAAAACGTGTGTGTTAAAACTACCAAGAATACACCAATGCGTGCTTCAGTTTTCAGTCTGCTGGATGCAATAATATGAGAATAATCTAACAGGCTAAGATACTTGGGCTTAGGAATGAAAAAAGCTATTCTTTCACAATGCCTGATTTAGAACTGCTAATAAATTTATTTATTTGATTGGTGTTTTACGACGTACTCAGAAATATTTCCCTTATGCGACGGCGGCCAGCATTATAGTGGGAAGAAACCGGGCCGAGCCCGGGGGAAACCCACGACCATCCGCAGTTTGCTGAAAGACCTTCCCACGTGCGGCCTCATAAATTGGCACGCGTATATATTACACAATACTACGGAAACATTTTAAACCACTAAACTAGTTGAGAACATATACACAAACAGAATTCAATGATACTCACTTCACTGCCTCTGTCAGTCATAAGATCAAAACAAGGATATCAAGTTTCTGTACAGCTGATGCCCAACCGTGCCCCACGAAATCATTGTTTAGGTTAGAATTCAGCAGGTAGAATTCCTTTTCATCCTGCAAACATGCAACACAGTGTTACAGAATGTAATAGATATGTTTTCATCAGTGCCAGGGAATACTATTATGTTATTAAATTGTTTTCATTATCAGTTTTGCTATGGGTTCTGAACCAGTTGTATGGTAATTAAAAACAGTGTATCCTCTTCACACATTAAATGGAATATATTTCATGAGATATAATTTTAAGCAGTATTATTAAGTTTTTAAGTCTAATAACACACTTTTCAAATTTCCAAATGCTCTTAACACATTATGTGGAATATATTTCATGAATGAGATATAATTTTAAGCAGTATTATTAAGTTTTTTTTTATTTCACTTGTGCTGGATCAACGTAAGTCTAATAACACAATTTTCAAATTTCCATTCTTCTTACTAGTTAAGTAAGCCAGACATATACTATCCAAAAAAAGAAACGCATAGGTGTTTTGTTTTATTTTAAAATGAAATAAATACATTTTGTCTTCATTTCATGAGCAAAATGTGTTTTAATACTGTTAATAATCACAGTTAGCACACATTTTATTCCTCAAAACATTTCTTGGTTGAAAATGTTGAGTTTGGAGGCCGTTTTTGGAAGAAGTAAAAAATACAGCACCACACTGCATCACGTGCAGTCTTACACGCCGAACTTACGCATGGAAAGCATGCAGTGTGTGACTATAAAACCGCAACTTCGGGCCGGAAATCGGCGTCTTTCAAGTGGTGTTTTCAAGCTGATTCAACATGCCACGTCTTGACACTGTCACAAGAAATATTGCCATTGGAAGACTTCAAGCTGGAGAGTCCCAATCGTCCATTTCTAGGCGTCTACACGTCAGCCAGAGCACAATTTCACGGCTTGCTGCCCGCTACAACAATACTGGGACAACAAATGACCGTCGGCGTTCAGGTCGACCACGTGTCACTACAGCAGCCCAAGATCGCTACATAAGGGTCCTCCATTTGCGTGACCGTTGTGCTACAGCTGAAAGCACAGCAGCCAGCATACCGGGACTGAGGAGGATATCAGGTCAGACAGTGCGGAACAGGCTGAGGGAACATGGACTGAGAGCCAGGAGGCCCTATGTTGGGATCGTGCTGCGTCCTCACCATCGCGCCAATCGCCTCCGATGGTGTAACAACGTGACTGCATGGAACCTACGCAACTGGCGACGCATTTGGTTCAGTGATGAGTCCAGATTCCTATTGCAGAGACGTGATGGTAGAAACCGGGTTTACAGACGTGCTCACGAACGTTATGCCCCTAACTGCGTACGCCAAGTGGACAGATTTGGTGGAGGGAGTGTGATGATGTGGGCAGCAATATCGTATACTGGTCGTACAAATCTTGTCCACGTTCAGGGATATCTTACGGCCGTACGCTACCGAGACACCATCCTGCAGCCACACCTCTTACCTGTTATTGACGTTCAGCGGGAGTTGTTCCAGCAGGACAACGCCAGACCGCACACGGCACGTGTCACAAGGGACTTCCTCGCCGAAAACAATGTAAATGTGCTACCCTGGCCGTCCCGTTCCCCGGATCTTAACCCAATTGAGCATCTGTGTGATGAACTTGATCGACGTCTACGCCAACGCCAACCTCAACCCCAAACGCTTCAAGAGCAAGTTGCATGTTTGCAGGAGGAGTGGCAGAACATTCCCCAGGCCTCTATCCAGCGTCTCATCCAGTCCATGACAAGGCGTGTCAGAATTGTTATTCGTGCCCGTGGTGGTCACAACAGATACTGACATTCCACTCAAGTGGGAGACTCATTGTGAGTGTCTTACCTTAAGCTGATGGCCTTGTTGTCTAGATATGGACCCTTCCTTAATCTGTGTAAAAAAATATTTGCAGAATAGCAATTCTTATTTAGTTATGCATAATTGAAAAGACTGCATCACCTCCGCAAAAAAACCGGGTTATGCGTTTCTTTTTTTGGATAGTATATATAGAAATTATCTCCACAGGTCAAAGTGTATTGACAGCTGACACACGTACACGATCATCCCATACAAATACCTTTAAATAATGTTTGTTTGTTTGACCTAAATCCAAAAGAGGTTTGGAATTTATCAACTGTTTGCACAGAAACTCAAATAGTAAGCAACCAAAAAGAAAAGTTCATCACATGCACGTGGCTAAATTCGTGACCACCATCAAAAAGCCAAATTTTGAAAGGCGACTAACAAAAAAATTGTGATCAACTGCTTGACACAACTGTTTACAGAGTCTCGAAATTTTTATATGAATCACCATGTTAAAGGACATATCTGAAAACACTGTTTTCTTCATCGGGATTCGTAGATTACAACAACACGACGTGGTTTTTGACTGGAGTAGAGAACATGATTTCCCACTTCATTTTTCCCTTGTGTATCATTTAACAGTAGTTTTACATCAATGATGATATCACTCACCTGTCGTCTTTCGGCGTGATGTTGTAGAAAAGTAGGAACTAAGGTACTATAACAAAGACGTTCTGTGTAAGAGCCGGATTTCGCGCCACTAAATGGTTGGCAAACTAACGATAGGGCCAGGTGTCACTCCACGGGCATCCAAGCCGCGATATCACATGGGCGTGTTGTGATAGATTAGATAACATCCCTAATGGTCTTTTTGGAAATGAAGAATTCAGTCGTAGGGTAGCGGTTTGGAGAAGGAAGAAAAGAGAGAATACTTTTTTTACAGTTTGTTCGACCTGACCTGAGGCTAAATCCACGCATAAATCATAGTTTTGCATGAGTGTGAATTTAGGACAAAGCTATAGTACATTTATATACGTACTGGACTGGGGTATAGGCCTGAAATGTGAGCCTGGAATATTGGCCTATGTGGCTTATTCACGTAATATTATTTCTGAAAACACATTTTAGTGCCCAATGTTTTTTCATTCTAAATTGATTCCAAAATGTGTTCGCTTGTAGTGCTAGTCTTCCATCTCTTTGGGGATTATAGTCCACATACAAGTGACAACTTCGCCATAAATTATTGTAGGCTACGTGTACATATAAGTGCATCAATACGATGTAGGCCTACATGTCAACCATTTGTCCCTAAACGTATTTAAGCCTGAACACATTTAGGGGTCAACAAGGTATAAATGCGTTTAGAAAAAAACCAAAGCCAAATATATGTTTTGATTCAAAATACGTACATGTTTGGATGACAGATTGGTTAGGAGAGCACTAAACACGTCTCACACATCCAACATGTTAAAGTCAGTCTAGCTAAGGAGCCATGTTTAACACACAACATTTTAACGGAACGTTTAATTTCTAAACTCTCGATTTGCAGTGTTCGACGTAAAACAGTGATACATACATGAACTGATATTTTTGAGGTGTGGCGAGCGGACATGTTAAACATTTTTATATCAACACCTAAAACTAGTAGACTGGGAATTTTAGGAAGTATGTCTTAACCAGTCGTTTAGCTGGATATTACAAGGTTTTGTTGTAATCAGTTGCTTTTCGGTATGATATAAATTAAGTGCTTTCATGTGAATTAGCCTTAGGGACGTTGAACCATTTAGTGAATCAACACCGCGACTCACAGCGTTAGTGTTATTGCCAATTTGTGCCATTGTAGTATTAGGTATATATGTGTAAAGACCTAGCCTCTGAGTCCATAAAGACAAACAGTATCCACGCGTACACATGTTACGAATCTATGCGTCGAAGCAGACAACCAAAATGAGCCTTTTAGGTCAATAATTGCAAAGGTAAGCAATATTTAAGATAGCACGAAATTAAGACGAAATCATGCCAATCTGTTCGATCTGCTAAACTCGTAACAAGAGTGGTCACGTGCTTGAAATCAGCGGCCGCTATGAGTTCTAGTTCAGTTCATGTTGGCTTCCTCTCAGGCCGTACAGGGGGGAGGTCTTGCAATCGCCTGCGGATGGTCGTGGATTTTCCCTGTGTTCTACCTGGTTTCCTCCCACCATAATGCTGGCCGCCGTCGTAAAAGTCAGTTATTCTAATTACCGTGTAAAACACCAAAACACTGGTGCTAAACACGTAAACGCACGCGCAAAAATCTTACAACCGTTACTCGGTCTTTTATGGAACAGACACAGATATATGCTGTATAGATTTGGAATCAATTGTAAAAAATGACATCAAAATTCCATACCTCTGCTTTTTTGTTTCCGTATCACACTTGGGGCGATGACATGGAAAAGAACGGGTCAATAAACACTGGCAGTAAGCGCAGAAAGCAGTCCTCAGATATTCTTGAGGATGTCTGAGGAGCTAATTCATCACCAAACTGCTAATGGTGAAATTTTTCGGCTGAAATCGGAATAAACAGCTCATGTTACGGGGAAGATCTTTAAAAAACGGTATGTGGAGAAATCAATATAGGTTACGTTAAAGTAAGCTGCAACTTTCCCAGGCATGCCAAGGGCTTTCCGCTGTGGATAGCTCCATCATCACTATCAGTCCACAGCGTAATGTCCCATGAGCCTCTCACCAATGTGGTCGGTGTGAGTTTAAATCCAGCTCATGCTGGCTTTCTCTCCGTCCGTACGTGGGAAGGTCTCCAGCAACCTACGAATGGTCGTAGGTTTCCCCAGTGCTGTGCCCGGTTTTCTCCCACCATAAAGCTTCCTGCCGTTGTATAAGTGAATTATTCTTGAGTAAAGCCTAAAAAACAATCAAACAACATTAAAACAGCTAACGGCATTAAATAGCATTAACTGCTCTTACCCTGCATGTAGAAACCGTTCATGTAATAGATTGTGATGTGTTACTGTGACACCGTAAAGTAAAAACTACACCTGGTTTACATGCACCTGTTAAAGTGTTTAAGCAAAGTATGGAGAAATGGTCATTTTTGAGCTGGAAGCTGGAACTGCTTGGTCAGGCGGAGACCGACACCTTTTATTTGTACCATTATTTTCTTTATGCAGAAACTTGTTAAAATGCGCAGCGAAACAAATTTGTTACAATATTTTTTTTCTATCAGTATCGTACTTGACGCAGCTAAAATAACGTATTATTATAGTACCGTTGGAATTGTCGCGTTACAAAACTTATTTGGGCGATATTTGCATTATAGGTATATCAAAGACAATTATCTGTTAACGATATCATTACACTTAGCCGAATTCTAGTTTCACACAAATTTCATGAGAACGACGTGGTGACTCGCTGCCAAAAAAAAAATAGTATTTTCGTCAACATAACAAACTTGGAAACACTTAAATTGATGGTCACCGTTTTAGATACATGGAGACGAAATGATGTCAAGTAAGAGAGGAAATGTCTGAGCCGGGTTCTGGTAAAATATTCAAAGCAAATCAAAGAGAAATAGCCGATTTCGCGACTTGATTTGTACAATTTACTGGGGACCAGAATGATGCCAATTCTTTGTCAGCCAGAAGATCGACGCCTTATTTGTATGCCTTTTCTCCCTTGACTATTCTACTGTATCGTGTGTTACCAAAGCCACGTTATGCACAAAATTAATATTTCTCCTCCAACGTTTAGGACCCAAAGTCGTTTCGCTTTAATACGGTGAAGACATGTCTATAACAAGCATGTAATACAGTAACAGTGAATCAATATACAGGCTGTTGAGTCTGCTGGCTGAATTATTGACCACTGTTGTTCTGGATTATGCGACTTTGCCACATTCAAACAAAGCTACGTATGAATATTCCGCGGACAACGCATGTAGTCGTATATCACGGTAATATGATAGCCGACACTTGGCACGGACATATTACCCGTCTCTGGAGATCATTTTCTTAAATGATTGTGACATGTCCGTAGATCGATCGGCACCAGCCTGGATATATTTGTGCCTGGTAAGGGTTTATATCGAGATTAACAGAGAACCTGTTTTCCGAATGTGAAGTGGGTCAGAGAACGCCTGTGTTGTAAAATGCCAGGTTCTAAGCATGCCACGCCCACCGATCCACGTATACAATCAAATGTTAATTTTATAACAGTAACATTGATAATAATAATAATATAAAAATATGTATAACTTTACTTAAAAAATATATACCAAAATTGCAGCACTAAACAGGTAGCTATAACAGTTTGCCACTTAAATACAGAATTTGAATCTACTATGCTTCTAGTTTAGATACGATACAAACATTGGAGTTCTGCCAGCACGTGATACATCCAAATCTACACGTGCCTGTATCAGTCATCACCCATAATACACACTGGATACACTCATAACGAATTGTATCTAAACATTTCACCACAAAGTAAAGAAATATTAAGGCTACTTGGGTAAGGATTCAGGGGAAAAATCTAAAAATCACAAAATTTGCCACATGAAGTTGTTAAAACTAAATGTATATCTTGAAAATATTTATTTGTCAGTTTATTTGCAATCGCCAATCCCTTCCAGATATCCAGTTCAACTCGGCAATTAAACATTATTAATTTCGCATTCGATGAGAGTTCGGTTGCTAGAATAATGCCAACGGAGATAAAGCATTGAATTATTAATGATCTGATCTCCAATGGGAACTTTTGGAATGCCTTCGCCGTTTTCCATAAATCATTTTGGTTTTTATTCAGGAAATTGTCAAAATGCACAGTGAAGAATTTTGTCAACTGCATACTTTATTTAAGTATTTCTTGTCGCAGCAATGAACCTGGTGTAGCCATTGCCCGAATGACTTCAGAGATTGACTCATGTATAGTTATTGCATTAACTGAAACCCTTACTTGGTTGGTTATGCGGCAATCTGTTAACCCCTGACTAGTGAGGGCACGTGCTTAAATCTAACGCATGTTAATTTGGCTGAGGCTTGAAGTCATTGCCAGTCTCCATCCCCCTAGCCTAGTGATTAGTGTTCTATAGTATTACAATAAACCAAGAACTTTTCTCAGCATTGAGCATTTTGCCCGTTATTTTTTTTTTACACATTTACATCCTTAACACGTTTTACTCTTCAACATGCTTAGTCGTTTAACATATTCCTAAACACACGTCTTGGCTCTCTCAAGACGAAAACATATTTAGCTTCTAAACATGTGAAAGGAAACCAGTATATATAAGAATGACTAATGAAAAGAACATTTAAGGCAAAATTAGGAAAGAAATGGAATATATTTATTTTCATCTCACATTAACATTCTGTGGCTCACAGAGGCCTATATTAATACAATGCATTAAAATGAATATTTACAAATAGGATAAAAGAAACACCGATTTATAACTTTGCATGCAGTACACAAAAAATAAGCCTGAATTTACCTGATCTTATACAGGATAGAATGTACCTATTGATTGTGACTCATACTGTTGGGTACATACAAAAAGAAAAGGTAAAAGCAGAATTGTTTTCACGTGAAAAACCTGCTGCAAGACAAGTTCTAAATACAATATAACATATTTTATATTAACAAAAATAAAGTAATCAGTTTTAAAAAAGTCAATGTATTTTAAGATATACAAACAGTAAAGTTCAAAATTTAAACAAAAACATCCAGCTCTTACAGGAGTCGGTGTAGTGGATGATGGCCAACAGAAAGTTATAAGTTATTATAAGTTTTGGGTCTTTGTGTCTGATTAAATTTAAACTTTACAGCGATTGTTTATTTATTTATTTGATTGGTGTTTTTCGCCATACTTAAGATTATTTCACTTATACGACGACGGCCAACCTTATGGTGGGAGAAAACCGGGCAGAGCCCCGGGGGAAACCCACGACCATCCGCAGGTTTCTGGCAGACCTTCCCACGTATGGCCGGAGAGGAAGCCAGCATGAGCTGGACTTCCAACTCACAGCGACAGCATTGGTCAGAGGCCCCTGGGTCATTACGCCACAGCGATTAATAGAAGTCAATTTTAAAATAACCTGTGATGAAATAACTATATTGCTTTATGTGTATCAGTTTCCATATTCGCTGTATATTTTATACAGTTAAAAATAGAAAAAAATAAGCCTCAGCGGAAAGAGGATTTGTTATCAGGAAGCTGGTAGAATTTTGGGTATGATGTATCTCAAACAAGTAATACACCATTAATAAAAGTTGTAGGGAAAGTTTTAAATATGAATACTTACATACATCCTATCCCAAATCAGATGGCAGGTTTCTACCCTTGATAAGAACATGGTGTAATGGGCTCTTTCGCCTGCTCTGCAAGTCAGGATTCCTCAGCTGAGGGCACAAAATAATTCAATGTTAACAGAGCCTCGAAATTATTACATGAAGCACCATGTTAAAGGACACATCTGAAAACATTGTTTTCTTCCTCGGGATTCGTAGATTACAACAAGAAGACGTGGTTTTTGGCTGGAGAAGTGAACATGGTTTCCCACTTCATTTTTCCCTTGTGTATCATTTAACAGTAGTTTTACATCAATGATGATATCACTCACCTGTTGTCTTTCGGCGTGATGTTGTAGAAAAGTAGGAACTAAGGTACTATAATAAAGACGTTCTGTGTAAGAGCCGGATTTCGCGCCACTAATCGGTTGGCGAACTAACGACAGGGCCAGGTGTCACTCCACGGGCATCAAAGCCGCGATATCACATGGGCGTGTTGCGATAGATTAGATAACATCCCTAATGGTCTTTTTGGAAATGAAGAATTGAGTCGTAGGGTTGCTGTAAAGGGAAGGAAGAAAGGAGAGAATACTTTATTTACAGTTTGTTCGACTGGATCTGAGGCTAAATCCACAAATAACTCAAGGTTTTTGCATGAGCGTGAATTTAGACAAAGCTATACTGCATTTATATACATACTGGACTGGGGTATAGGCCTGAAATGTAAGCCTGGAATATTGGCCTATGTGGCTTATTCACGTAATATTATATCTGAAAACACAGTTTAGTGCCCAATGTTTTTTCATTCTAAATTAATTCCAAAATGTGATCGCCTGTAGTGCTAGTCTTCCATCTCGTTGGGGATTATAGTCCACATACAAGTGACAGCTTCGCCATAAATTATTGTAGGCTACGTGTACATGTAAGTGCATCAATACGATGTAGGCCTACATGTCAACCATTTGTCCCTAAACGTATTTAAGCCTGAACATATTTAGGGGTCAACAAGGTATAAATGCGTTTAGATAAAAACCAAAGCCAAATATATGTTTTGATTCAAAATACGTACATGTTTGGTTGACAGATTGGTTAGGAGAGCACTAAACACGTCTCACACATCCAACATGTTAAAGTCAGTCTAGCTAAGGAGCCATGTTTAACACACAACATTTTAACGCAACGTTTAATTTCTAAACTCTCGATTTGCAGTGTACGACGTAAAACAGTGATACACACATGAACTGATATTTTCGAGGTGTGGCGAGCGGACATGTTAAACATTTTTATATCAACACCTAAAACTAGTAGATTGGGAATTTTAGGAAGTATGTCTTAACCAGTCGTTTAACTGGATATTACAAGGTTTTGTTGTAATCAGTTGCTTTTCAGTATAATATAAATTAAGTGCTTTCATGTGAATTAGCCTTAGGGACGTTGAACCATTTAGTGAATCAGCACCGCGACTCTCAGCGTTAGTGTTATTGCCAATTTGTGCCATTGTAGTATTAGGTATATATGTGTAAAGACCTTGCCTCTGGGTCCATAAAGACAAACAGTATCCACGCGTACACAGGTTACTAATCTATGCGTCGAAGCAGACAATCGTATACCAGCCGTCAACCAAAATAAGCCTTTTAGGTCAATAATTGCAAAGGTAAGCAATGTTTAGAATAGCACGAAATTAAGACGAAATCATGCCAATCTGTTCGATCTGCTATACTCGTAACAAGTGTGGTCACGTGCTTAAAATCAGCGGCCGCTATGAGTTCAAGTCCAGTTCATGTTGGCTTCCTCTCCGGCTGTACAGGGGGAAGGTCTTACAATCGCCTGCGGAAGGTCGTGGATTTCCCCTGTGTTCTACCTGGTTTCCTCCCACCATAATGCTGGCCGCCGTCGTAAAAGTCAATTATTCTAAGTACCGCGTAAAACACCAAAACACTGGTGCTAAACACGTAAACGCACGCGCAAAACTCTTACAACCGTTACTCGGTCTTTTATGGAACAGACGCAGATATATGCTGTATAGATTTGGAATCAATTGTAAAAAAATGACATCAAAATTCCATTCCTCTGCTTTTTTGTTTCCGTATCACACGTGGGGCGATGACATGGAAAAGAACGGGTCAATGAACGCTGGCAGTAAGCGCAAAAAGTAGTCCTCAGATATTCTTGAGGATGTCTGAGGAGCTAATTCATCACCAAACTGCTATTGGTGAAATTTTTCGGCTGAAATCGGAATAAACAGCTCATGTTACGGTGAAGATCTTTAAAAAACGGTATGTGGAGAAATCAATATACGTTACGCTAAAGTAAGCTGCAACTTTCCCAGGCATGCCAAGGGCTTTCCGCTGTGGATACCTCCATCATCACTATCAATGCACAGCGTAATGTCCCATGAGCCTCTCCCCGATGTGGTCGGTGTGAGTTTAAATCCAGCTCATGCTGGCTTTCTCTCCGTCCGTACGTGGGAAGGTCTCCAGCAACCTGCGAATGGTCGTAGGTATCCTCAGTGCTGTGCCCGGTTTTCTCCCACCATAATGCTTCCTGCCGTTGTATAAGTGAATTATTCTTGAGTAAAGCCTAAAAAACAATCAAACAACATTAAAACAGCTAACGGCATAAAACAGCATTACCTGTTCTTACCCTGCATGTAGAAACCGTTCATGTAATGGATTGTTATGTGTTACTGTGACACCGTAAAGTAAAAACTACACCTGGTTTACATGCACCTGTTAAAGTGTTTAAGCAAAGTATGGAGAAATTGGTCATTTTTGCGTTTTGATTTACTAGAAGTTGGAACTGCTTGGTCAGGCGGAGACCGACACCTTTTATTTGTACCATTTTGTATTATTTTCTTTATGCAGAAACTTGTTAAAATGCACAGCGAAAATTTTTTTTACAGTATATTTTTTTCCATTAGTATCGTACTTGACGCAGCTAAAATAACGTATTATTATAGTACCGTTGGAATTGTCGCGTTACAAAACGTATTTCAACGATA
Organism: Liolophura sinensis; assembly: GCF_032854445.1. Taxonomy (NCBI): domain Eukaryota; kingdom Metazoa; phylum Mollusca; class Polyplacophora; order Chitonida; family Chitonidae; genus Liolophura; species Liolophura sinensis. Next base: position 20,542,855 of record NC_088304.1, read on the forward strand.
TTTGCATTATAGGTATATCAAAGACCACTATCTGTTAACGATATCATTCCACTTAGCCGAATTCTAGTTTCACACAAATTTCATGAGAACGACCTGGTGACTCGCTACCCCAAAAAATTCATATTTTCGTCAACATAACAAACTTGAAAACAGTTATATTGATGCTCACCGCCTTAGATACATGGAGACGAAATGATGCCAAGTAAGAGAGGAAATGTCTGAGCCGGGTTCTGGTAAAATGTTCAAAGCAAATCAAAAGGAAATGGTCGTTTTCGCGACTCAATTTGTACAATTTACTGGGGACCAGAATGATGCCAATTTTTTGTCAGCCAGAAGATCGACGCCTTATTTGTATGCCTTTTCTCCCTTGACTATTCTACTGTATCGTGTGTTACCAAATCTACGTTATGTACAAAATTATTATTTCTCCTCCAACGTTCAGGACCCAAAGTCGTTTCGCTTTAATACAGTGAAGACCTGTCTATAACAAGCATGTAATACAGTAACAGTGAATCAATATACAGGCTGTTGAGTCTGCTGGCTGAATTATTGACCACTGGTGTTCTGGATTATGCGACTTTGCCACATTCAAACAAAGCTACGTATGAATATTCCGCGGACAACGCATGTAGTCGTATATCACGGTAATATGATAGCCGACACTTGGCACGGAAATATAACCCGTCTCTGGAGATCATTTTCTTAAATGATTGTGACATCTCCGTAGATCGATCGGCACCAGCCTGGATATATTCGTGCCTGGTAAGGGTTTATACCGAGATTAACAGAGTACCTGTTTCCCGAATGTGAAGTGGGTCAGACAACGTCTGTGTTGTAAAATGCCAGGACATTTAAGCATGCCACGCCCACCGATCCACGTATACAATCAAATGTTAATTTTATAACAGCGACATTGATAAAAATAATAATATAGAAATGATTATAAGTTTACTTAAAAATATATATACCAAAATTGCAGCACTAAACAGGTAGCTATAACAGTTTGTCACTTAAATACAGAATTTGAACCTACTATACTTCTAGTTTAGATAAGATACAAACATTGGAGTTCCGCCAGCACGTGATACAGCCAAATCTACATGTGCCTGTATTAGTCATCACCTATAATACATATTGGATAGACTCATAACGAATTGTATCTAAACATTTCACCACAAAGTAAAGAAATATTAAGGCTACTTGGGTAAGGATTCAGGGGAAAATCTGAAAACCACACAAATTACTAGCTGGTACAATTACTGAAACTGCTTAAACTGCGGGTATACCTGGGAAATGTTTACTTTACCAGTTTATTTGTAATTGCCAATCCCTTCCAGATATTTATTTCATCTGCGCAATTAAACATTATAAATTTTCCATTAGACGAGAATTCGGTTGCTAGAATAATGCCAGCTGGAATAAAGTATTGAATTATTAATGATCCGATCTCTAAGGAGAAATTCTGCGAATGTTACTAATTCTAGCCATAAATTTACATAACTAATTTTGATTTTTATTCTGGAAAATGTCAAAATGCACAGTGAAGAATTTTGTCAACTGCATACTTTATTTAAGTATTTCTTGTCGCAGCAATGAACCTGATGTAGCCATTGCCCGAATGACTTCAGAGATTGACTCATGTATAGTTATTGCATTAACTGAAGCCCTTGCTTGGTTGGTTTTGCGGCAATCTGTTAATCCTCGTAGCCTTGTGGTTGGCGTGCTATAGCGTTACAATGACCCACGAAGCTTTTCCATCATTGAGAACCCCTGGTGTGATGTCCCCTTCACAGAACTCCTCAATTCCGATCGTCCACTTTTGACAAATGTCCACCTGGGAACTCTCTCGAGTGAAACAGCTCCTGCATTGACACATTGTAACGGTAAATCTTAACGGAGAGTTCTATCTTAGCCTGGATTACAGTGAGTCTTGATTAGTATATCGACAAGGACACCTGGACTTTTTGAGAATGAAGTCATATAGGAACATAAATACAAGCACAATAATAGACTTGCGGTATAAAGAGTAAAACCACAGCATTGATGGCAAGGCGATAATTGGCAAATGGCCGTCCGTAACCGGTGAAAAATCGACACCTTGTCAAAAATTATTTAAAAGAATTATTCCTTTGTTCAAAAGAATTATGCGTGTAAATCCAGTAAATAGAAACACCGCGGTCAACAAGGAATCTTCCGGGCATTTAGCGATAAGATGTTTAGCCAGGAATGAATTCCAACAACAAACAATCTCGCTGAGAAGAGTTATTGGGTTTTCTCCTTGGATTTTTGATAGATTGGTTTGCAGACTGAGAACAGTTCATTCATTGAAAGTTGCCCTTTTTCAAGAGTTCTGCGAAAAAGAATTTTCATTGCTTGACTGGCATTATTTCTGTAGTTTAGTTCTTTGACTCGTGCATACATTTACCACGGTGAAGCAGCGTAGTAAATCTGGACATTTGAGAAAAAAAATAGTTTCTGCAATTTTCTGAGCAATTGGATTCTGAACCTGCTGCCTATCGGTCACCAAAGGACAAATAGCTGGAAATCTAACGTACTACAAGTGGCCTTTGTATGTCTAACCACACCGTGTGTACTCTGGGTAAGGCTGATGCTTGAATGTTCATCCAGATGATTTACAAACAAGATTAACATAAGACTGAACATAATCTTGAACAAGCTACCAGTAGGAGTAGCAGAACTGACGTGGTCGTCATATATGTTTGAGAAATTGTTAAATACGACGTATAACCCAAAGGCAGTAGAACGGATCGTTTTCTTCTGTGACGTTGCAGTGTGTGTCTGTACTGCATATATGTTTTATGAGCACATAAAGGACAGAACAAATGAGTTCACAGTTTTGAACCGTCTTGCTACAGACAGGAAGAGTTTTACGAGTTCCCCATTAGCACGGAATCACAGACAACAGTATTCATTATTTTTACGGCAATCTGCCAACCCTGTGGCCATTGTGAACACGTGGTTGAATCCAGCGCATGCTAATTTAGTTGAGGTTTTATAATGTAGTGTGCCAGTTGTCTTTCAAACAGCGGTAGCTGTCATTCATTGTACCGGAGAAAACATTTTGAGTACGTCGTAAAACAACCAATAAATTATAATATCTGTCCAGTTCAATGGAAACAATAGGCGGCAAACAGGTGACCGCACGTGGAAAGATATTACAACCGTTACTCAGTATTTTATGAAACAGAAGGGGATACATGCTAGAAAAAATTGTAAAAAACTGTCACTCTTGGGGCGATGAGCTGGAAACGAATGGGTCAATGAACACTGACAAAGTGGGAAAATAGTCTTCGTATTCATGAGGATATCTAAGGAGCCAATTCATCACATAACTGCCAGTGGGGAAATTTTCTGGGTGTCTGTAAATCTCAGTCAAAACCTTGTTACGGGGAAGATGTGAAAAAACAGTATGTGGGGAATTAATATAGGTTAGGTAAAAGTAAGCTGTCCTGGTTTTGACAGGGACGTCATCTGCCAGCACACTATTACTCTGCCAGGGACTGTCCGCTGTACACACTCACACATTTCCATCAATGAACAGCTTCATTTGCTATACAAAAGTATTTAAGCGTCCCCATTCTTTAGCGTCCCTTCGCCGACTTCCATCATAACTTTGAGTTAATTGTGAGTTTGTAATCCTCAATGTACAGATAATATTAGAACAGATATTTGTCCTCTTCCAATTTTCGTGGCACAGGATAGTATACCTTCCTGCCAAATTCTTTTTGCGTCGGTTGGGAGTATTTACTACGAATCATTTAAGTGTAATATTGCCAAATATATCAATCAACCGGAAAACAAAATGTGTGAGTATTTCTCGAAATGCATGCTGATAAAAAAGATATTAAAACATTGAAAAACACACTAAACCACATGGAAATTGTGTGAAAGATTTGACTCTGGGTTGTGGAAAATTGGCATAACTGCAAATCAAAGTCATTATTATATATCGACATCATTGCACATAAGAGAAGAGGGATTTACTTCCAGCTTTACACGAATTACTTGACGGTAACGTGGTTGTTGCTATATGGTTTGCTTGGGTTTTAACAACGTATTCAGAAAATGTTGAGTCATATTACAAGGAGTCATTAGTTGAGGTAAGGTGGTGTTTCGCCGCCACACAGTATAGCTCTTCGCGTTTACAACCTGGAAAACATTTAATCCTCACCGTTTAAGAGAAATAACCTATCAACGTCGTCATATAAAACAAACGACGTTCGTAATAGAACAGATATCTGCGACGACTCCTTTGCAAATGTTAAGAGCAAAGCTTAGATAAATTGTGGTTTTCACGATATTTGATTTCTACGCTTCACGAAGACCAGATATTGCAAATGCTTGGTTAATCGGAAGACCTGCACCATTTACTGTAACATTTTCCCCATTTTATAACAGTAACCTATCAGAATATCTTACGAAAACTATGTATGTTCTCCCGCCCATACACAGAATAGTTAGGCTTAGGTACATGGAAGAACATCTAAAACCAGCATAAAAATAACAGTCAAATGATTTGTTGAGTCTGTTGGCTGAATTATTGAACACCCGTGTTCTCAGTCATACGGCCGAGGGACATACAGACACCGGCACATATGAGTATTGTGCCAGGAGGGTATGTAGTCGTACATCCCGGTTATATGATAGCCGACACCTGACAGGGACATATTACCCGTGTCTGGAGAACATTTGGTTACGTGATTGTGACGTCCGCAGATCGACTGGCACCAGCCTGAATATTGTGTCTAGTACGGGTATACATCGGGATTAATAGGCAACCTGTGGACCCGAATTCTGCTGAGCTAGAGAACTTCTGTGTTGCATAACACCAGGAAAGTTGATCGTTCTAGGCCAATTTCGCCCATTCATACAAGTATTCAAGCAAGTGTATTTTCATCAAAGTAGCTTCAATAATAAGTATAAAATAAATATTAATATAACTTTATTTTCCAAAAAAAAAAAAAGAAAAAAAACGCAGTGCTAAACAGGTAGGAATAAGTGTTATTTGGCACATACAAACAGAATTTGAATTTTTTATGCTTCTGGTTAACGCAAGAACGAAACATTAGATTTATGCTGGCACGTAAGGGATCCAAATCTTCATGTATCAATCACCACGTATCATAAATACTGGACTGAATTGTAATGAATTGTTTTGAGAGATATTAGAGAAACACTGAAACTTCTTGGATAACGACTGGTGAAAATATCTAAAATCATAAAAATTGATAGCAATACAGTTATGCAAGTTAACTACCAAAACTGCCTAATTGTATATCGTGGAAATTTTTATTTTACCAATTTATTTCAATCAGCAATAATTGGCAAATGGTCGCACGGAACCGATAAAATTCTGTCTCATGTCAAATATTATAAAGAATTATGCGTATAACGCCAGATAATAGAAGCATTGCTGGCAGTAAGGTCCCTGCAAAATCTTTCGGGCTGTTAGGATGTTCAGTCAGGAGTCAATTACGCAACAACAATCTTACTGAAGTAATGATAATGATTTTAAAAAAGGTTAATGATTTGAAGGAACTAGCCCATGATGAAATGTTAGGGACCACTAACAGCATCACCACAATAGCCGGGTTGTTACAACTGGACGAGCCAAATTAGCTATTCCTGCTTTTACTATTCACCAAGATAATCGTTCTCTAGCCTGTCTAGACGGTCTTTGTACGTCTGTTCCCAAGAGTAGACGTCTGCTACCGTAACAGCTGCAGTAACGGCCATAAAATCAAATGAAGACAACGCAGCTGGAATTTTGATGGGGTGAAGCACTGTCAGTGAGAGAAAGGAACATTTGGGATATCAAAAATTGGGGTAGTAGTATGAAGATGTGAGGAAAGTTTATTGATTCGACGTCACAGGGAGCTGAAAGAGAAAATAAAGGTCACTAAGAAAGCCACATGTACTGACCAGCGCACTGAGAGAAGTTGTTTGACTTTATAGTCTGTCATGGAATACAAGAAAAGTAATGTGACTTCTTAATGCAATTGGATGTGACGCTGAATGCTGTGGTCATAGAATGTCCGTGCATTATATACATGTGCGAGGAAAGTGGCAACTTAATTTAAGTCTAAGAAGAGTTAGTGAGTTTTATCCGGTGCATTGACGGCTGGGATTGCAGGCTGAGAGCGGTTCATTTAATAAAAGCTACCTATTTTCAAGAATTCTCTGAAAATGGATTTACATGGTATGATTCATTTTATTTCTATAATTAGGTTATAAACATGTACCTCGGTGGAAAAACGTAGTAAACCTTGACATTTTAAAAGGAAAATAATTTCTGTCATTTTTTGATGAGTTGGACCCTGAGTCTGTTGCCTATTGATCACCGTGATACACGTAGCTGTAAAAGTAACGTACACTGTAATGCAAGCAACAGCAAATAAGATTAACGTCAAATTGAACATATTCATGATTTACCATTCAGAGTTCGTGAACTGAAGAAAGACTTCTCGTCCTCACATGGTAGTAGTAAAGGCGTAGTAAACCTGGGCATTTTAGTAAAAAATAGTTTCTGTAGCTTACTGAGGAGTTGGATACTGAGCCTGTTGCCTATCGATCATCTTGATACAAATAGCTGTAACGGTAACGTACATTGTACCACAAGTACAGTCGCTTAACTGGATATTACAACGTTTGTTTTATTCCCTTGTTCTTCGGTGTGATATAAATCAGGCACTAGAATGGAAGTTGGCCTTAGTGATGGGGAATCATTTAGTGACTCGTATGATTTAGTGAATCATACCACGGTTCACAGCGTTAGTCTTATCTTTAATATGTACCATTTTAGTATTAGGTATATATTAGCCCTTCAGCCTCCGGGTTTAAAAAACATCAACAGGGGCCATGCGTACAGAAGTTACGAATCTATATGTCATTATTAATGACCTCATATTTTTCATGCAAACCTTACGAATGCCACCACCGTTTCCTATCAATCATTTTGGTTTGAGGCTGAGGCTTGAAGTCATTAAGTGTGCCAGTCACCGTCACCGTCGCCTAGTGGTTAAAGTGCTAAGGCATTACCATGACCCGCGAATCTCTGACAAGCGCATCTTTTAGAACCCCTTGGTGTGATTTCGTTTCGCAGAACACCGATCATCCACTTTGCCAAATGTCCACATGGGAATCCTTGCGATTAAAACACTTTAAGGATTGACACATTTTATTCGTAGTTTTTAACAGAGATTCCCATGTTAACCTGGATTACAGTGGGTCTTGATTAGTATATCGAGAACAAGCCACCTGAGCTTGTGAAGCAAAAAGTGATATAACAACATAAATATATTAAAAAAAGAGTAAAACCTGCGTATCGATTGGTGTAATAATTGGCATATGGTCGCAAGCAGCCGGTGAAATACGGTCTCATTTCTAATATTATCAAAAATATTATCTGCGTACAAAGCCAGTTAACAGAAGCATTGCTGAATGTAAGGTCTCTTCTGTGCGAAATCTTCTGGGCGTTTAGGGATAAGGTGTTTAGCCAAGAATTAATTACACAACAACAAACAATTTCAGTGAATTAATGTTAATGATTTTAAGAAGGGTTAATGATATGAAGGAACTAGGCCATAAAAAATTGTTAATGATTCCAGATAGCATCACCACAATGGCCGGGTTGTAACAACGGGACTAACTACTCCTGATTTTACTAATCACCAACATAATCGTTCCTCCCCTACCTGTCCAGACGGCCTTTATACTTCTGCTCTTAAGAGTGGACGTCTAGTGACGCGGATATATGCTGTATAGGTTGGGAATAAATTGTAAAAACTGTCAAAATTCTAAACGTCTGTTTTTGGTGGGGGGGGGGGGGGGGGTTGTTTCCGTGTCACACTTGGGGCGATGAACGGGAAAAGAACGGGTCAAAGAACACTGGCAGTAAGCACAAAAATGATTCTTCAGGTATTCTTGAGGGTGTCTAAGGAGCTTATTTATCACCAAAGTGTGATTATTTGTGCGCTGTCTGTAATTCTGAATAAACAGCTTATCTTACGATGAAGATCTGGAAAAAAAAACGGTATGTGAAGGAATCAATATCGGTAGGTTAAAGTAAGCTGTCACTTTCCCAGGGACTTTCCGCTGTACATCGCTCCATCATCCTCATCAATGAACAACTCAGCAGTGCGCTTCATTTGTTAGGCTTGATGCCCTATTACAGCCAGTTACAGTATTACCGGTTCTTACTCTGCATGTAGAAGCCGTCCATGTGATGGATTGTAATATGGTACTGTTACACCGTACAGTAAAAACTACACGCGGTTTACATGCGCTTTAAGGCTTGAATGGTTGAATCATCCATTTTTACACATAGTTATGCCATGGCTTTAACTCTGTCGGATTATTTCTCAACCGATACAGTTAGTTTTGTTCTCGAACTCTGGAATGTTTCTCATGTAGAAGTGTGACGTCGGCCAGGTTGCTTGGTTAATTTATATTTCTTTCTAAAAAGTTTGTCTCTCACCTGCGTCTGTAAAATTGATGTTTTATTCAAATAAATATGTTGAGGATACAGGGCTGTTTGTAAAAATTTGTGCCATTCTGGAAAATGTACTAATCTAAAGATACATATTAAAGATGTTGTTATTTGATCTTTAACTAGTAAAACGTGCATTGTAACATTCAAGCATGAGGTCTGGGTCTTTCTCGTACAGTATTGCCCAAGCCGCAGGACCAGGTCGTGTATGAGCGTCAAGATCCATCAATATTAGCCGTCATTTTCGCGGATGCGCAAGACATTGTAATAGTTCCTAGTGCAAATATACGGGAAGAACTTCTTTCAAAGGGCGTGTAATACTAAGGAATAGGTGCAGTTTCACAGACTGTTTTAGTTTGCAAACAATTAACGGCACACATACCAATACAACTTTGCCATGCGCCTGTCTGACACTTAATCCAGAGAAACATGTCCTTTTTACGAATACATCATTTTTTCGCGTTTGTAACGTCAAATATAACGGCCCATGTCCCAATGCCAATACGCTGTATTTGCGCAAAAGTATCTAAGACAGAATTTAGCGCCCCATTATCCACTTCCATCACAAGTTTGAGTTAATTGTGAGTTTGTAATCCTGGATGTACGGATGATATTTTAACAGATATTTGTCCTCTTCCATTTTTCGTGGCACAGAGTGGTATTTTTTCCTACAAAATGTTTTTTGCATCGGTTTGGAGTATTACAACTTAGCTACAAATCAAATTTAAATGTAATATTGTCAAATATGTAAATCAACCAGAAGGACAAAAATGTGAGTATTTCTCGAAATGATAATAACACATTAAAATTAAAAAAAAAAAAAACCCATTAAATCATTGAAAAATAACGCACTAAATCACACGCAAACTACTGCCTTACAACATGCACATACATAGCGGGGAAAGATTTGAATTTCGTTTATGGGAAATTTGCATAAATGTAAATCAAAGTTCATTATCATATAACGACGTCATTGCATAAGGCGGATTGACTTCCAGGTTTACACGAGTAACATGTTGCTGTATGGTTGCTTGGGTTTTAACATGGTATGCAGCGAACAGTCGGTCACATGACGCTAAGGAGTCAGTCATAAGTTGCAGTAGCATGGTGTTTCGGTGCCACACAATATAGCTCTTCACGTTTACGTAACGACCTTTAAAACAACTAATGTTCGCCATTTTAGAGTAATAATCTATAAACGTTGTCATAAAGAAGAAATGATGCTCAGTAATGGTGCAGATATGTGCGATGAGTCCTTTGGAAATGTTGAAAGCGAAGCGTAGAGAAATGGTTGTTTTGAGCGATCATTTCATTTCTAGGCTTCACTGAGGGCTTGATGGTGCAAATACTTGGTTAGACTTAAACACCGACACGCTTTAATGTACCATTTTCCCATTTGACAACAGTCCCGTATCAGTATATGTAACTAAGAACTGTACAAAAATTAATGCCCCCAACAGTCGTTTAGCTTCGATAAGGTGAAGACATCTCTAAAACCAGCATTAAATAACAGTCAATCAATTTATCACAGGCTGTTGAGCCTGTTGGCTGAATTATTGAACACCCGTGTTCTCAGAAACGCGGCCGAGGGACATACAGACACCGGCACATATGAATATTGTGCTGAGAGAGCATCTAGTCGCATATCTTGGTGATATGACAGCCAACGCTTGGCGTGGATATATTACCCGTGTCTAGAGAGCATTTGGTTAAATTATTGTGACGTGTGCGTAGATCGATCGGAACCAGCCTGAATATATCTGTGTCTAGTGCGAACATATACCAAGAATAATAGACAGTCTCTTACCCGGACCCATAGTGGAGTAGAGACCTTTTGTTTTGTATAAGCATTACTATAACTATTTTCCCAAAAAAATCTAAACAGGTAGATATAGTAGTTATTTTGCCACGTGCATGCAGGATTTTAATCTATTATGCTTCTGCCTTAGACCAGAATAGAACGCTGGATTTATTCTTGGATTCTAATATTCACGTTTCAGTCACCACCTATAATAAATACTGGACTGAATCATAACAAATTTTTACTGAACAAAGTAAAGAAATATTAACTTGGAAAAACATTCATGGGAAGACAAAAAATCACTAAAATTGCTAGCTGGTATGGTTATACAAGTTAACGACTAAAACTGCGTGTGTATCTTGGACATTTTTATTTTACCAGTTCATCTGCAATCCCCAAACCCTTCCAGATATCCAGTTTTATTCAACAATTAAACATTATAAGTTTCCCATTAGATGAGAGCTCTGTTCCTGAAATAATGCCAGCGGGAATAAAATATTTAAATTATTAATGATCTAATCTGTACGAGGGAAATTCTGCGAAAAATACGAATGCCACCGCGGTTTTCCATAAATTATTTCGATTTTTATGCAGGAAATTAGCAAAATGCGCAGCGAAAAATTTTGCAAACTGCATCCTTTATTCATGGAAGTATTTTTGTTTCAGCAATGAAACTGATTTAACATGACAAGTAATTCTGACCAATATTATTCTGGTTATGTATAGTTATTTTTCACTCTGAAGCCCTGACGGTTGGTTTTACAGCGCTCAGTTAACTCTGGCCCTGCGCTCAAATACATCAATCCAGCGCAAGTTTGCAGTTGCCTTTCAAACTACGATGACTTCCTTTCTCCAACTATTAAGCTGTCACCCATTGTACGAAAAACCGGTGCGTCTTAAAACATCTCATAATTATAATACCCATCTAGATGAACAGGAATAATTACTAACACGTAAGCGCACGTGCTAAAAATATTGCTACCGTTACCCAATCTTTAAGGAATCAGAAGTGGATATATGCTGAAGAACCCTGGAATGAAGCAGTGAAACTGTCTTCGAAAATCCATACCGCTGTTGTTTTTCCGTCTCGCACTTTGGGCGATGCGGTTGAAAAGAACTGGTCAATGGGAATTTGCAGAAAGCACAAAAACTCTTCAAGGTTTTTTTTGAGCGTGTGGAAGGAGCTAATTTATCATCAATTGAGGAATTTTTCGGCTATATGCAAATGTGAATAAACACCTGATGATACGGAGAAGGTCTGAAAAACTGTGGGTGGAGGAATGAGCATGTGTTAGGCTAAAGTAAGCTGTGCTGGTCAGGACAGGGACGTCATCTGTCAGCACATGACCCTTTCCCAGGGGCTTTTCCCTGTACGCCGCTTCCTCACCTCCATCAATGAACAATTCAGCAGCGTGCTACAGTTGGTTTGGTTTGATGCCATATTGAACAATGTTACCACCACTTCTTATCCTACATGTAGAATTCGTCCGTATATTGGGTTGTAATATGTTACTATCATAACGCCATGAACCTAAATCTGCATGAGATTTACACGAAATTAAAGGCTTGAATAGCTAAAGCATCCCCATCTTCACATGCAGCTACAAAGTGGATCAAACTGGTGGTCTGTGGTCTAGTGTTAACCACATTACAACGATCCTCAACTCTCTCTCAAAACAGCATCTGGAGAAGTGAGAATCCCTGGTATGATGTCACTTTCACAGAACCCCTGAAATTCGATCCAATCCGCTTTGCCAGATTTCTGCAAAGGAAATCCCTGCAGTGAAAGACTTTAATTACTGACATATTTTATTAGTAAATGTAAATAGAGTAATCCTCATTATAAAGGCATACAGGAATATAATAAATCGTTCATGGGGGCTGCGTGGCCGAGGTGGTTAGTGCCCCAGCGCTACCCAATGACCCAGGGGGATCTCACCAATGCGGTCGTTGTGAATTCAAGTCCAACACATACTGGCCGTAAGTGGGAATGTATGCCAGCAAAATGCGGATGCTCATGGGTTTCCCCCGAGGTTTGCCCGGTTTCCCGCTACCTTAGTCCTTGCGGCTATGGTATAAGTAAAATATTACTGTACGGCGTAAAACAAATAATAAAAGACTTACAGCATAAAGAACACAAGCAGAGCAGCAACGACAGTGCGATACCTGACAAATGGTCCCACGTAACCGAAATTTTGTAAAATAAATAATCCAAGCACTTTCTACCTTATGCGTATGAAGCCAGTTAAAAGGCACATCACTAGCAGCAAGGTCCCCGCGAGATTTTCCAGAGCTATGTTTAGCTATGTTTCAATTCCAAAAATGCCATTAACCAAAGCTGAAGAAATGTTAATGATTTCAAGAATGAAAGCCATGATATAATGTTAGGGACGTCTGATTGAATCACCATAGAAACAGGGTTGTTACAACTGGATGAGTCAAATTAGCTCTCCCTGGTTTTATTATTCAGCTACATAATCGTCCTCCAGTCTGTCTGGACGGTGTTTATGCGTCTGTTCCCAAGGGTAGACGTCTGGTACGTAACAGCTGCAGTGACGGCCATATAAATCAGGTGAAAACAGGGTACAACCCGATTTGTCTCCGGAGTTAGGTCCGAAGCTGGCATTCTGATCATTTGAAATGCTGTCAATGAGAGGCAGGCACCTTTTGAGATTACAGAAAGTCTCTGGTTGTTTCAGGATGTAAACAAAACTGATTGGGTCACAGACAGGGCAAAGATTTTACCGTTAGGACAAGCCATAGGGACTGGCCAGCGCACTTAGCGAAGTTGCTATCTCTATAGCCTGCAGGTGGACATGTATGAAGCAATGTTACTTCTAAATACAATTATATGTAAACAGAAATTAGTAGCGAGTTGTTCATACAATGTCTGTACACTATATATGAGCAGTATAAATGTTTCTTTTAAGTTTAAGAAAGGTCATTGGGTTTCATTGGGTGCACTGACAGCTCGGTTTGCCGCCTGTAAATGGATCAGTTACTGAAAGCTACTGATTTTCGAGAAATCTCGATGAGATGAGAAATTTTCGATGAAATAATTCCATTGTATGTCTGGTCTCATTTCATCACTTAGGGTCCCTGACTTATGCATACCTCGATGGAGCAGTGTAGTAAACATGGACGTTTAGAGAAAATAGTTACTGACATTTTCTGGCCAATTGGATATTGAACCCCCACACTATCGATCACCAACCGACAGGTACATGTAGCTGAAAAGATATTGTATTACAAAATAGATTTTAATTATTTTGTGCGGTTGACACCCCCCTCCCCCTGTGAATTCTGACCTCGGCTGTATTTTTTAAATGTTTATCCACAGGGTTAAGCATTTACCTACAAATCGTACGCTCCAGTTCTGTTCCATAAATTGAAGCAAAAATAACCTCCTACGTAATTCTTTCACAAATTAAATTTGTATCGGATGATGTCACATCCAAAATTGTTCCGTTGAGGTTTCTTTAAGGTTGACAGAGGTCATTCAGTGGCCATGCAGTTCTGTAAGCCTATACCCCTAAAGTGCCGTCTTTTACGAGGCCATTGTGTGATAATACAAGCCAAATCACCACGATGCAATGTACGAGTGCATAAACCATCCAATCCTGTAAGCGATTTATGTTTGCAAGAGGGTTTCATGGTACATGGTTATTTCATCTGCATGTATCAACTTTCTTCCGAAACAACATTGTGTAAGGCATGTGGTCGACCTTTGACATACATTTCTAGCTACTATTCCCATGAGCACAGGGCTTAAAGGTGTTTCGATATCGAAATCAAAATGTAAAAGAAAGCAAATCCACAAAAATGGTCCATGAGTGGAAGCAATGAAATTAACGTGAAACGCGCTTCTGGGAGGTCAGACTAAACGAAGATATGCAACTTAACAAGCACAGCAAGAGCTTCGTATAACAGCACTATGGATAGCTTAATGCAGGCGTACTATATAATGGCTAAGTCAGACACCACGGACAATGACAGCAAGTTTATGTAGACCTTTGTATCCAATAAGATCAACGCCAATTGCAATCTATGACTCCCAGATAACACGGCCACACCCGACGTATCAAACCTTTTTAATACGAATGCGACTTGTTTTGAGATAATATGCAATGAACAAGACACAACCCTTAACTGGGGTCTGTCCGAGTCTTTAGCGTGCTATCGCAGCACAATGACTGACGAGTGCCTTTCCTCTGTGTTCATTTTCATGCAACCCATATTTTACAAACAAATATTTTGCCCGAAGGAATTTTTAACCATGGAAATTAACAACCTGGTTCGCTTAATTGACAGTATCCAATCGTACGCGAAAAAGTCTGAAGAAAAAGCGGATTGTCGTGGGTTTCTTCCGGGTTTCACGGGGCTTTCTCCCCCCATAATGCTCGTCACCGTAGTTATAGTGAAATGTGCTTTCGTGCGGCGTAAAACACTTTTGAAATAAATAAATGAATAAATAATTTTTCACACAATTCTTTACAATGTTTCACATAATCGAAAACAGGTAAAATTCTGTCAGAGGGCCTGCCAGGTGCTATATAAACAGTAGTGTTTATCACTCTGATATTTTAGGATCAGTCAGGTAACCTGGATAACACGGGATTTGCAATTCAACAGTTCTCACAAAGAAATGCTGTGTACTGTTTGACGATACAACCTAAAGTTGGAGTGCGAATTTCCAGTATTTAGCAGTTGTTCTCAGCGATATAAATCAATCTCTTGTAAACGTATTCACCAGGCCGTCATGATCAATTAACCCCCACAGTTGACATCTAACTGTTACAGTAATTCTCCGCTGTTGACGGAGCACTCCAACACGGCGGAGCTCGTCAACTTGGGGTCATTATTACCGCTACAATGTGCCATTATCATTATCTATAATGATTAGGAGAATAATTATGCCTTCAAAGTAATCGCTAACGGACACCTTTTATCTCACCATTGTGACAGCATTAAAATCGGTTGACGTGTTTCAGTCATAAAGCGGTGAGCGGTATGTTTTTTGCTTGCCTAGGGTGTAATAGTTCCGTGGGTCAAAATAGACCTGTTCTAATGCTGGGTAATAAACGAATGAATCATTTATGGTTCTTTTTGCCACGTTAGAAACGTTTAACCTTCATTACTACCTTTGGGTATTGAAGTCGCCTGTTTCAAATTCACAAGGAATTTCGTCAGGTACATCCTCCTGACAAATTGCAATTTGCTGATGCCAATTTGGTTTGTTCCACCCGTAATCGTTGCCCCTATGATGTAAGTGAACAGATATGGTGTAATATATTAAACATTAGGTAGATAAACAAATTAATAAAATATATTATTGCGCGCTCACGGTAATGAGGGAAAGAATTGCCCGTTGGCACCGGATAAATTTGGTTAGTGTCCTACAGGGTTATCTCGGTTTTCCTTTTCTCCACCGTCTGTCATGCATGAATGGACATAAAAACTCAACTGCCATGGTTGTAGTGGTGTGTAAGTTGCTATTATTTTTGCATTTATATGAACAGCTAGAATAAATTCCTGACTGAGGTAAACTGACAAGGGGCCGTATTTCACCAGGTACCATTTGCCAGTTATCAAACTGTTGCTGCTCTAAGCTGTACTCTCTAA
Source organism: Liolophura sinensis (assembly GCF_032854445.1). Taxonomy (NCBI): domain Eukaryota; kingdom Metazoa; phylum Mollusca; class Polyplacophora; order Chitonida; family Chitonidae; genus Liolophura; species Liolophura sinensis. The sequence goes on from NC_088304.1 coordinate 20,558,787, forward strand.
ACTGGACGATTTTAATGATATCATAAACGTTTACATTCGTTCTTTTAGTATAATGTAGTTTCGAGTAGTGTTTAGCAAATGGCTAAGTCTTAGCCTTCCTTAGGACTGTTGTATTATGGTGGACACCAAAAGAGTTTGGATACAGCAAAATATATTATCATTACCTTTTCTATGAAGATTTAACAAAACCTTTTAAAATGGAATTTGTTCCTGCCTCGCTTGGTGCCCAGCACTTCAATTGGACTCGCCCTGTCACAAGGAGAGACGTTATGTGTTACACACACCTAATGACTCTTCGTCGTCATATGGCTGAAAACCTGTTAAGTAAAATGTAAAAGAAACCTTAGCATTCGTTCAATCATTCATGAAGTTCTAAGTTTATATCTTCGAGTCTGCCGGTACATGTATTGCATCATGTTTTGATGATAAGCCATGGGATACCAGGATTTGACGACACGCGATGGAGTGTCCAGTACTTGAAAACAAGAGATGCGGTTGGCAGTTAGTATGTAATGCCAGGAGATGGTAATTAACAATCCATACACAGGAAAGGCTGTGAAAGATATATATCCGACTTTGCTGGATTTGAAGGAAACCATTCACTCCCCAAGGAACCACGGACAGCTTATTTGGAACTACATGTGCGCTAAGACCAAAACGGTTTCCTCTCTAAGACAACGACAAAAGGGTTAACTTCAGTTTTGACAATGTAAATTATCCTTACTTGGGCAACAATACACCAAACAGCCCTGCATATGACGTGTAAATGCTTCGCCTTGTTGCGACAGCCAATGACATTGCGGCCTGCTAACTCCGCCTGGGCATTTTCATCCAATCATTGATTCGTCCCATACAAGCGTGTATTTCCTTGTTTCGAGGTAACTGCATGTTCGTTTGGATCCGATTTGTCACATGACACAGCATTACATAATAAACAGTGCGATGGAGGTTCATCTGTGGACTTTATTGAAACAACCAAACAGCGGAAAGGCAGTGAAGGTCGAACAGGGCGATCGATCAAACTGACCCTCCCCCATAACCCTTAACACATCGATGTGCAGGAAGGTATTTTTTATGCACCAGCACTGCGTCTAGTGTGAAATAAATTTATTTCATACATCGCATGCTCCTCATTACAGCCACATCCCGTGTTGTTTTGAACTTCTGTCAGTGTCAATAACTAAGGTGAAATCTGATTGGACCATGAATCATGCATATTTATGTAGGACAGTTCAGGGCTTTGAACAGTTAATATGGCTCAATAAATCAAGCTACACGATGTAGGGCATTTAATAAAGATGGGTCATCCGAAAATGAGACAACCCCATTTTCGGACCAGGAGTTCGCCACATTCTCCTGCTTTCATTTTACCTGGCGCCTTTACAACAGGAGTCGATCTACAGCGTTCGTATGTGTGGTCTTGCACAGAGATCGCTAGAGACAGTTTGGTCTCTTACGTAAGTTCGCCAGATACTCGTCAAACCTGAGTGACTTAGTCCTGGCACTATGTGATTCTTTTACCCATAAATTGGCTCTCAGTTGACAAATTTTTGATTATGGTATTTAGCGATGATCAAATACATAAGTGAATAAAACTTTGATTATATAATCGCAGGTAAAAATAAGAAAGGTATTCTCGGGACTGTCCCTAAACTACGGTATATTTTAACAGCAAAGCGGAAAGCAAAATACATTTCAAAACGGAATGTTTCTGAGGTTTACCTTGTTGAAACATACACAGATATAAAATCCATTTACTGACCAATGAAATCGGTGGGAATAGTGTTTGGGAGTGTATCAAAGAAGAGAAAAGCAGAAATAAATTACACAGAAGTCCTTTTAATGTGAGTGTGTGCATATGACCGATTATATGGATTTTGCGCTAAGAAAATAGTATTGAGATTCTAATATACTTACTGTTGTTTACCCTAAATTTTGAATTATTTCTAGCTCAACTAATAAAGCACCCTTCATATAAATAAATAAATAAATATATTTACCTTTACTTATTTTTACTTACACTAATATATAGTGAAAGTAAAAGGGACAGAGCTGGGGGTAATGTCACGATCATTTGCAGGTTACTGACAGACCTTCCCATGCATGACTGGGGAGGACACCAGCACGAGGTGGACTTGAACTCACAGCGAACGCCTTTATAAGAGGCTTCAGTGTCAGCATGCTAACCGCTAAGGTAATATATTTTTACTTCTCGTCCCTACAGACTCTGCTCCCAGGAAGGAAATTAGATACTGGACCAAATACATTGGTATACATTGACAAAATTGTTTCTCAGATCAAAAACTGCAGTCATTGTAAACACGTATGATGAAAGAAATGTCTGGAAAAGTTGTGAAGCTAAACATATCTTGCAAAGACGGACTTTTTATACAGAATTGGTGCCAGTGATTATTAACATAGTTTACGTTTTACGTTTGATAGAGCTGGAGTGATACATATTATGTGTGATAGTTGCAAAACTCGATAACCGTGAATTTACTCCACATTATGAATGTGTGAATATTTCCTTCCAAACGATGGTGTCAGGTCGTCCCTTGCCACTACATGTATAACACGGTGTCATAATTTTAAACCCTAGTTTACGTGACAACTCGCAATAAGGATACATGCAGTCATGCAGTTAAGCAAAAGATTGGTGTTTAACATGTATGACCTCGCAGTCGCTAAGCGACGTAGCAGGCATTTGTTTATCAATCATCAACAATAATGGACGTTCCAGATCAACAACCGCATCGTCGACCTATTTTCAACCAAAATCATTTAACACAAACCACTGAAGACGTTAAATATAGTTACATATAGAATCCTGAACTAATTCATGTGAGCAGAAGCAGTGAACAGTTTTCTACAGTAGGCTGTTCCACATCACGATATTTCAACTAGAAACACTGAACTATCATAATTAGATACAAGAGTACTTTAGATGTCACCATCGTGTCTCATTAAATTAGCTCTCACCAGACCGCACAAATGGACATTGGTCTGGTGAACCAGTGTTATTCCCATTCTGCACTCTTCCGTCGCTGGTCTGGTTTTACTCTCTGGGTTGTTGTTGTTATATATATATATATATATATATATATATATATATATATATATATATATATATATATATATATATATATATGGGATTTGATGAAAAAAAGAAGGATTAGAAGAAAATAAATGGTATAGGTCAGATATTAGATAAGTGATACTGACCTACAAAAGCTTGTACATGTACACGACGTTAAACCCCAAGCACTCACTCACTCGCTTATATATGTGCATATGGATATGAGTCAGAAGGTAATGCTGTCTGAAATGTAACCGGCTGATTTGGTCTCCATTGATGCAATATCAGGCTGTTAATCACCAGCTGCATGCATTACAATTTTGAAAAGGTCCGACTACAAAGCGTGCTCATTGAGATATTATTAACTGATTATTCCGCGTGAGTAATTTCTGGGTAAGTATGTACTGAATACGATATCATGTACAATCATGTAGATAAAATACCAGCTGCATCAACGATATACTTACATGATTAATTCACTCGATAAACTGCGCACAGCAATGTACACACTGAGTGTGTGACATGTGTGTCTAAAGAATTGGGGGCTACCTCGCTTGGCGCTGAGCACTGACAAGTTGGCCCAGTGCCAGTATAATATGGCTGGGTGGGTGTCATATCTGGTGTCTTAGGCATGGTATTTCACTGGCAACATGGACTCGAACTGACACAAGAAAACACATACATTTATGTGTACGTACAAATAATGACTCTCTTGTCTTCATACGACTGATGTTAAGTACGAAGTTAAAATTGTTAAGTACGAGGTTAAACCCCCAGCATACATACAAACATACATTATGCCCTCAAGTGTCTTTGCCAAGACGGGGACTGAGCCTGCACCGCATGTCCTTTGGGGATAAGATACGCGTACAGTGCTCACCAGGCTACATTCACCTCCCTATATTTATTCTGAATACAGTGATGAATTATGATAATGTCATAGTTTACGAGACAGCTCAATCTCTGTCAATGTAATATAACAACGACGCCATCAACCATAATTTTCATCTCCAACTTTTTTGAATACACGGAAAACGTTTTAACTAAATTGATCTTCAAGAAATACACTACATTTTGTCACAGTGTAAAATCTGTGTTTTGTATTATTCCATTGAGCAGTGATGTCTTCTGAGAAAACTGACATTTTAAGAAGCAAAAGCATACCCCACCGAAAAATGCTAAGCAATCATAACACTGCCTTGATCAATTATTTTGCTTTGAACGCAGAAAAATCGAACGCTGATCGCAGTTAAACATGACACTGTGTCCATTCTTCCATTCCATGCATGACACCATGAGATGATTTTAACGGAGATGTTTAAATGCTTTTTGTTTTACTGCGACCATTTGCACACTCTCCATATCCATGGCGTTTTAATTGTTTTTTCTACCCTCACAACAATCCATTAATTGCCACGTTTCATGATAGTGATGTTCTGTTGCGAAGGCTTTAAATGTTTGCACACAATCCGTTTAGCGTCTGATCGTCATATGAAATGTACAATATTTATGTCCATATATGTCAGTCAGTAAACTAACATGAAAGAGTACATAAAACAGAGAAAAAAATTCTCCGTTGCTTAAAGCGTTTTTGCATTTCGCGCGTCTTTTCCTAACTGGTATTTTGCGATGTCAGTTACATATTCTAAAAGACTTTCTGCGGCTTTTACCTGGAGTTGTGTGTATGAAGATGTGTGTATTCAAAGGTAAGAAATGTAAGATAACAAGAAGTCATTTTATTTATTTATTTATTTCATTGGTGTTTTACGCCGCACTCAAGAGTATTTCACGTATACAACGGCGGCCAGCATTATGGTGAGAGGAAACCCACGACCATCCGCAGGCTGCTGCAAGACCGTTCCACTTACGGCTTGAGAGGAAGTCGAGGTGGAGCATGAGGTGGACTTGAACTCACAGCGACCGCATTGGTGAGAGGCTTCTGGATCATTACGCCGCGCTAGTGCGTTAACCAACTAAGCCACGGAGGCGCTCGAAAGTAATTTTAAGAAGTTCGAATAGTTTCTACCTGCTAAACAAAGTGTTTTACTGAAACTCGATTACTTTTCCTTATCCAAAACTCCGACACTCACCACAGCATTCAAACTTACCTGTGACATCCGGTAAACTGTAATCAAGATGAATGCATTTTGCTTTTTTTTCACTTAATTCTTAAAACCCTAACTGACGTAAACTGACAAGAGACCGGAATTTACATGTTTACGTGCGCTCTTTTGCCAACTATCACACAGCCGTCGCTGCTCTGTGTTGCTGTAATATTTTTTATTAATAATGCAGCGTGGGTAGTTGACACATGTGGGCGATATATCGGTGAAGTTCCAGAAAAGTTATCCAACCGCAGAAAGCTGTAAGTGAAAACAGCTTAATATCATGATAGCAATAATCTAAAAGGATCTCCCAGTTGTCAAAAAATAACGTCTTTATATGTTAGTTGATGGCCACTAGTTGACAAAACAGAATTGGCAAGGAAGTGGGCGAAAAAGGAATACACCAGATCATTATTGTGCAAATATCTGCCAAAGTTTACAGGAATAGTTTCGAATAATATTGAAGGATGGAATACAATTTCTGAGACAGAGAGCTCCACTCACGTGTGATCAGCCCCGATGGCTCAGTTGACAGAGCGTCCGCTTAGGGATTCAACCCTGGGTCGGGTCAAAACTAAAACTTTACAGGCGTTCAGCATAAAAGGGAAGTGCAACGACTGATTGACCCGTATGGTGAAACAGCACTAGGCAGTAGAGCGGTGGAAATCTGTCCTGCAACAAGGAGACACATTACATGCACTCCAAGGACCCCTTCATAGTCATATGAAGAATTGTTGAAATGTGAGGTTAAACACCAAGCACTCAATCACCCACCCCTAGCCACGTGCTAATCTTCCCTCTAGTCATTTGAAAACTGTTCTAATTAGGACGATATAAAAGACTTATAGCCTAGAGGGTAACACCCGAACAGCGACGGCCATGTAGTATTTGAAAAATGGTCACACCTAATGGTTAAAATACAGCTATTTGTCAGTTTACCTCTTTTAGGGTTTTATTCTTATTTACCTATTTATTTTTTTGATATTTTTTTTTAACGAAATGAATATTTCAATGAATATTTCACTTATACGACGGAGGTCAGCATTATGGCTGACTGAAACTCGAGCAGAAGCCGATGGAAACCACTATCATCCGCAGACTGCTGGCAAAAGTCGAACCCACGTGTATAGAGGTTTTCATGGTTATTCATTTATTTATTCATTTGTTTGGTGTTTTCAAGAATATTTCACTGATACGGCGGCGGCCAGCATTATGGTGGTGGGAAACCGGGGAAGCCCACGACCATCCAGATTGCTGGAAAACCTTGCTACTTACGGCCGGAGAGGAAGCCAGGAAGCGTTGAATGTATGTGACTTATCCAACGATTGCGTAACTATCGCAGATATGTATTACTTATTAATTGTTGGGAGCTAGGTGTAGAGAGAACCCTTCCGGATGCATTGCAACGGTACATGTAATGAATCCTGTTATGCACGCTGTAATAGAAAGTAAATATATTATGTAACCTTAAAAAATAATTATTATAGTAAAAAAGATATGATCATGAAGACATTTGGACCCATGCCATAATGCCGAAGGCGATACAGGTAAATGCATGCATGCAATAATTATAGAGAAAAACTCCAAGACAGGTTCCAGACGCTCTTATGTGCTAGTCAATTAAGACAAAGGCTGGTCCCATTGGAAATTGTCCTCTGGTTTAATGCTGGGATGAAAAGGCGTATCCACCTTTTCGGCAATACACAAGGCGATTGCGATGTCTGTGGGTATCTCTTTGTATGCCCAATCGCTGTTTAAGAATATCCAATGTATGTGGCAGTTTTTTTCTTGGTTACAAGTATTAATCTATCATAAGCCGTGTGGAGTACATCAAATCTGAACATTAATTTATAGTGTTCGAGACAAAAATCTTACAATTCACAATAGGCTAAACACCTCTTATCTTCTCCCATCTGTCAGCTTACATGGATTACCGACGGGGTTTTCCTCTCTGTCAGGGGCAATTTGTCTCCTTTCCTTAGCGAAGTAATCCTTGAAAATCCGCATTCTCTTGTATGTCATCTGTGTCCCAAGATAACAGAAAAGATGTTGTTTGCTCGTCTTTCTACACACTGAATACCTTTATTTAATCAGTTGCTGTCGAATTTCAGTGCCAAACCAATTATTTATCCTCTCTTAACCTGGTTGAACGCACGACGGTGGGATATGAACAGTTCAGCCTATAGATTTGTACATATTTAGCTCCCTTTTGTTTCACACATACAAAACTTGTTTTCAGCAGTTTACTAGCTTTAGAAACACATGTTCGACGTGTGCTATGCGGATATTTTGGAGACGTGTTACCCTGCTGCCTGTACTAAGACTCATGATTTAGCCAAGGAAATTAGCACTCTGACATGGCCCAGTGACCCAAGAGACTCCCACCAATGCGGTCGCTGTGAGTCCAATTCATGCTGGCTTCCTTTGCCGGCCATGAGTGCGGAAATCTTCCAGCAACTTGCAGATGGTGGAGGGTTTTCCACGGGCACTGCCCAGTTTCTTTCCACCAAACTGCTGGCCGCCGTGGTAAAAGTAAAATATCCTTGATTACGACGTAAAACACCAAACAAATAAACAAACAAATAGTCATGACGACGGCATAGGTAAAGTGTTCAACACACAGTACTTCGAATAGGCCATGGCGTGACTTGAAAATGACCATGTATGGCCCTCACGCCTTACGTGTGATCAGATGCCAGTTATAATAATCTCATAGCTTTTCGCGCAGCAAATTTGTCATTCTGTTTATGTGCACTGACTCATTGTGACTCGGATCCAGAACAAATGTGATGCCCCGTCTGTTCATTTAAACGCCAAGGACACGGAACTGGCAGTGTAGTCTGTACCGCTAAAGTGTATGTCGTTTGGAGTGGCGTAGTTAATAGGAATTCTGTCTCGCAAGGGGAAAACGCAGCCCGGGTTCTTTCCAGAGAAGAGTCATATTATCCACAAGTTCTAAAAAAAGGTAGCAATTGTACTGCATGAAATTTGCTTGGCGTTCAGCAATAAACGAAGGGTTAAGTACTGGTCGGCCTAATGTAAATATGATACGAGCGTCATTATGTGTGATATCATTGGCGGTTGCTCGAACAAACAATATATGGGGCGTTCGAGGCCGAGGGGTAAGCGTGCCAGCGCGGCGCAGTGACTCTAAGTCTGTCACCATGGAGCAAGATCAATCTGCGAACTGTTTCCTAGCACCATAACGCTGGCCGCCCTCGGAAGTTCTTGAGTAAGGCGTAAAACACCAATCAAAAAACAAACAATCTATTTGAAAACAGGTCGGGGTCTAGTAATTAACGAATCTCACAGTTTTAGACAATGAATTTTTAGATCACTCAGCCATTTATTACACGCGGAGTCTTGGTGCAAATTAGCAGTCGAAGGCTGCGCTGTCAAGCATTCGTTGACGATCACCTTCCATCAATACCATATGTATGTTAGTGCCTTATCATCATTTCCATGTAAGCTTATGTTGTCTAGGAAATAAAGCCAGATATACAGTAAGTATTTCTTTTATTACAGAGCGCCGAGAGAACTCACTGCCATCCGCAGGTTGCTGACAGGCCTTCTAACTTACACTCGGATACCATCAATACGGTGAACCAGTCTATAATTTCCGGTCGTAGACAAAGAGTCTTCTAAGACAAGATTAATGGTCTTTGGTCTTTTACGTTTACGCATTACCAAAGATTTATCAAGATTTACCAAGATTTATATAATCCTTTAATTCTTGTTACGTCCTATTGTTGACAACTCCTTTTGACGAAATATTTGTTTGTAAAACTTTTCAACATGCACAGTCAGTCAGCTGTGAGTAGCTGAAGGGAAACGGATGACGATACAGGTTACATGTTCCAGCGTATTGCATTGTACAATATTTAATCCAGATCGGTATAATCCCGTTTTAATACAGTCTTACATAGCAATGCAGTATGGGCTCGGATAGGCTCTAAATGAATGTAGGCGTATTTTAGGTAATAAATTGGAACGTTGTTATCCTTGCTCTTTGGCATCCTGCCTAACATCATTATGGTGAGGAAAACGTCACAGAATTTGTATTTGAGTTATATTTATCTTGAATGTTTTCAACTTCAATTCCATGACATTTTCAAGACGATGAGTTTTATTGTTTTCCTAATCTATCCAGTTTTCCGAATCATTCCATTAATACAAATTTCACGGCTATTACAGATTAATGGTATAAAAATGGGAACCCAATCTCATTTAAACAATTTGTATTTTTGTGGTAATTATGTTAATAGTTTAAAATTTCCGTTCCATGACATTTGTTTTTATGCTTTTGTAGTCATTGCATCAGACTCGATGGCGCAAACCTATAAATCGCATACAAGCAGAATTCCTTTCTCTCTGGAAAACGAAATATTCCTGATCCTGAAGTTTCTCGAAAATAAAATAGTGTAAATGTATAAAGACCTCTTTGTGATTCATCCAGATTGACCAAACACACCGGGAAATACCTTCATGTGAATTTAACTAGACAGCATTTGCAAGTTTGCATTCAGACTTGTCGGTCTTCTTTCATACTTAATATTTAATAAAATAAAATTTAATTTACTAAATAATAAATGAAACTTGTGATTATTATGTTTCCTTTATCAGATTTTCCGTGTAATTCATAAACTGTTTGCCTAATTAAAGCATCCAATTCAAATGAATAAATGAATGATTACGGCTTAACATCACATCGGCAGTATTTCAACCATATCGTGGCGAGAACATATTTAAATCAAGAAGGCGTGCAGTCTTTTCTGGAGCGTCGAATTAAAACATCGAATATTAAATAACTATTCACTTTGATGGAATATATTCATACCAGTTTTGTTGCTGAGTGCTTTTTCTTCCAAGCTCTCCAAGTCTTACAGTATCATTGTGCGAAAGACAGTTGCAGAATATTTCTTAAGGATCTTCAGTATTAAGAAATAACGTTACGATATTTACATAATGTAACCGAAACGGTTTAAATTTATCTCATGCTAATCTGTATCATATATACCACCTGGTCGTTGTGGAAATGATACTATATGTTTCATAGTTTGCTTAATTTTTGAGGGGTGTGAGGGTTGTGGCAAAACAGCAAAATAACGCATGAGAAATAAGAATTCAGAGCCATCCGTGGCTTGCCGACAGACCATCCCACGTTCGAACGGAGAGAAATCAGGCGTAGATTGGACTTGAACTCACAGCGACCGCACGGGTGAGATGCTCTCACGGAGGCCCTCATATCTTGATCATATTATTTTCGGAGCTATCCCACTGCCAGACGTTCCGCTGTACGCCCTGTCAGTCACGATATTTATGCCGCACGATGGGCCGGCTGTCTAGTACAATACCCAACTTGCTGTTTTACCAGTTTTACCTATCATAATAGAATGAGACGTCTGCGAAGAGGGATTCGTTCTATTTCTCCATAGATGACACGTGACTAAGAATTCTATATGGCATGTAGCCTCACTGTAGGTGACTGCTCTGAACAAAATGATGCACCTAAAATTACACGCTGGATTGTTAGTTTGTTCATATTGAATCTTTGTTCATTTTAGCATTTCGTGATAAGGATAAAATCCATTAGGGTTTTGGTTTAACCATATTCTCGCCTTTAAAAGATCTTTGATATTGCCGTTGGATTTATTCAAACAATTTTCAATAAATAATTTCTCGTGCTACTTGTCTCCAGGTCACTTACCTCTTTGATGGCAGTTTTAATACAATAACCATTATGTTCAACTATCTACACAAAGTGGACATAAGGACTGTTCTCCCAGTTGTCACGTATGTTCGTTTACTTCAAACCGTGTGAGGATTTCATCTGGATAGAAGCCCAAGTTTTTAGCGTAATGTGTATTGAGTGTACCTAGCCACAAACGCTCTATCACGAGACATCCATGCCAGCAAATGCCTGCTGGTGTATTGCTGAACTGGTATATTGTGTTGTTTTCTATATCCATTTCTACACGCATGGGGGCAAAAACCACATGTTACGTATTTAAAGTTTAAAGTAAAAATCACGAAATCAATCGGCTTATTTTGTCTGTCAGCTCTTCCCTGTGGGAAACATGTATCTTGGTCCGATGAACTGATTAGTCTTTGTTCTTCAAACGAGACGATCCTTTCATTCTTTGGCGGTGTTTAGTCACATTTTATTTCTTAGATAATGACGGGACGTTCCGTGATCAGGATGTCATTTGGCGATCTAATGTAGGCTTGATACATACATAAGTGTGGAAAACGTCTCTTGTTCCTGTCAGCTTTCACTCACGTCTGTGTAGCTGTGTCTCTTTGAAGTCAGTAAGACCTGCACACCACATAAATGATGCCTAAGTAGGATTAGAGGCACATAAAGTACTCAGATGAAGTACATGTAAGACGAAAGGCCATTAAACCGTGCTCAGGAAAATAGGTCCATTTATTGTTTTTAGAATTTTTCTAACAGAGTAAAATGGTCTTCTAACATAAGATAACACGGTGGTCTGTTGTGATCCAGAGTGTATCATTGACGTCACATTCATACTTTCTGCTCGAAATACTTCGTTTCAAAGTGATGCATTTATAAACCTATATGTATATGCATTTTGAATGAAGAAAGCTAGAGTGAGTGACTGAATGCTTGGGGTTTAACGTCTTACTTAACAATTTTTCAATTGTATGATGAAAAAGGAATCCCAGAGTGCATGTAATGTGCCTTCTTGTTGCAGAACGGATTTCCACCGCTCATTTATCTACTGCTGATTAAGGCAAGTAAGGCGCCCCGCCGAGCTATTATAGCCTGCTGATACGGGGCAACCAGTCGTTGCACTATCCGCTTTATTCTGAACACCAAGTTACAACTTCCTCTTTTAAGGTCTTAGGTGTGACTCGACCTAAGATTGATCCTGGATCTACCTGTACCAACTGTGCTATCGGTAAGAAAGCTAGAAATCTATGTGTGTAAAGTGGCAAGGCCTGATGTGACGTCACTGTTCCCATTATAGCCAGATAGGGCCATCGCAGTATCTGTAGTTTCAAATGCATTTTACTAGTTTATTAAACGTATAAACAAATAAATCGAACTATTATTCTTGACAGGACTGAATGGTCTTTCTGTGAACATATACTTCACGTTATTGTAATATAAAGTAATAATAAGTAATAATATAAAGTAATAATATAAAATGCAAAATCGAGAAGATTTTGCAACATCTTACCAGACATTATGGTATATTGGCATCAGCAAATGATCACATGTGAAGGTGCCCATATGTGGAATTCGACACTCTGCAAAAGAAATATAGAGTTTTATGGGTTGTATATGTTTTTATAAGTGTGTGTTTCTTCAATATTCAAGATACAAACGCGGGGGTTTTCATTCTTCTCCGTTCAGAATCCAGTACGACGTAAAATATATACAGGGACATCCGTGGCTCAGTTGGGTAGCGCGCTAGCGCAGCGTTATAACCCAGGTGGTCGCTGTGAGTTCAAGTCCAGCTCATGCTGGCTTCCTCTCCGGCCGTACGTGGAAAGGTCTTTCTGCAACCAGCGGAAGGTCGTGGGTTTCCCTCCCACCACATTGCTGGCCGCCGTCGTAAAAGTGAAATATCAATGAGTTCCGCGTAAAACACCAAGCAAATAAATAAATAAGGAAAAATTATACAAAGAATGGCCAGCTGAAAAAGCGACCACGCCGTGAACGTGTGGCGAACATAGGTGATCTAATATCCTAATCCAGATGTCAATCTTCATTAATTCTGATGGCCATTCAAAATTCCATTCCAGGGAAGCTGAACAGGTTACTTGCTACTATGAATGTGTATATAACAAAAGCCAAAAGAATACGTTATACGCTTGGGAATGTATATATTAGCCAGGATTCTGCTGTTGGACTTATTATCCCTGAGACTTGGTCCCCAGGCAGTGTTTTCATGTTATGGCTTATTTGGTGTGAAGACAACGCAGAATGTTGAGCAATTTATATGAACGTTTAGGATGTAACCCAACCTCTGGATAAATTGGTGGTGTTTCACCGTTAACGTGTTGCCGTTTGCCAATTATCTCACTGCCGTCTCTGATCTGTTTATACTCCCCGCTGTATTGTTTTATATTTAAATTTCTGACTTGATTTTATTCAATCACAAAAAATCTAAGGAAAATAGGAAAAATGTTTTATTCATGATCTTTTACTGTATATTTTGTTTTCTTTCACTTTAATAACTTTTCACAAGAATTCGGTTCATTCATTAATGAGAGAATGAACCTACAAAAATCTTTGCATTTTTGAAAATTGCTTCAACAAATTGGCTTCCACGTCTGATAGCCAATTACTAGAGTTTACAGTAGAACATAGAACACGCCATGGTTGCGATATCACAAAAGGCACACTGCAGTTGTTATTTTAAGATATTAAGATGAGAAATCAGATTGGGAATTTTTGCAGAAAACTAGTAATTGTTTCGGCTTACCCGGATCCGTTCTAGGTTCTCACTGTACATGTACATACATGTGCTCGGTACTTCTTTTTATGGTCTGTGTTCAAAATTATTTTACAAATTAGTCGACGATGCGGTTATTGACCTGGAACGTCGACTGCGGTTGAGTGAGTGAGTGATTGCTTGGGGTTTAACGTCGTACTCAACAATTTTTTCAGTCATATGACGATGAAAAAATCCTTAGGGTGTATGTAATGTGCCTCCTCGTCGCAGGAGGGATTTCCACCGCTCTTTGTCTAGTGCTGCTTCACCGAGACGACTTACCGAAGGCAAAATCGACGTTGATTAGCTGACACTGAAGATAAGATTCCCTGATTTAAATCTTGCAGTCTTTGTCACTCTTGAATAAATGTACCATACCTAAAATTTAGCTTAGGCAGGCCATTGCCTGAACTTGCCTATCTCTCACACCAAGCAATCAGAATCAATTGTGTATGCCTGTAAGACACCTTGTCATAGTTGTACGGAATACCAATACATGACATGTATGTATGTATGTCAGAATTCAACTAGACATTCCTTAGTGGGGAAATCTTGTAGACTTACATGTATTTAAGTTTATACCTGGTAATAATGTTTATCTCATTAGTGCCATCGGATGAATCCAGATGACTGAAGTCACACCGACAGTATGTCAGTCATATCGTAGCGATCAACGCTATGAATCAGTCTTTACTTTGAATCAGCATATACATTAGTACCGTGAACGAAATATATAATGGGCAGATATGTTTGTTTCACAGAAATCCTCTTCTCGCGTCATTTGATACATTGTACGCGCTCACAATGTCTGCATGTAGTTTCATTTATAACAAACTTTCGGTAATTTGAATATTTTTGTTCTTGTGTCAAATAAAATTGGTTTCTTGGCAACTGGTTCTACGGCGGAAGGAAAGAAAGAGCTACAGAGTCATTTTGTCAATTATTGATTTGTTTATTAATTTGATTTACCTTGTTTTAGCACTATAACGAAAGTATTTCAAAAGCAGGGTGGATATTAGCGAGCAATAAGCTGATCAGAAAATTATATATAATCAATCATCTACAAATATTCACTGTAGAAAAAAGCCAAACTGTTTGATTTTTACAGTTCCCTGACTGTTTAGTCTGACGCCAGTTATCAAAAAATGTTTTTAGGTCTTGAAGAACTTTCAACTCTAGTAATAACCGTCAAAATTATGTCTACGAATGTGTCTTTTCTTCCCTGCAGATTATAATATAATTAAAGTAATGTTTCGGGAATACCTGTCTCTTTTTTCGTTTCCATGAAATAATCCAGTTATGTATTGAGGAGTTTGTTGTTTTTATTAAAATCAAGAATTTCTCGGCTATACGATGGCGGTCAGAACAGTGGGCGAAGGGCATTTCTTACAAATGGCATAAGTTGCATAGACGGAAATCAATCTCATATGAGGGGCTAAGGTGGCTAGTGTGCCCGTCTGACTCATTGACCCAGGAGCCTCTCACCAGTGTGGCCAATTCACTTACTCAGCCATTGTCATTGCAATTGGTCGTATAATTCTCTTCACTCTCTAGACTTAATTAGTATTGCCCACGCCCTCTAAGAAAGAAATGATTACGGAAATTACTAGAATGAATATACACATACAGTATTCTCAACCGTATCTCAGCAGTATCTCGCTCTTTGGTTAAACGGTTGTTTCCTCGTTTCGTCCGACATAAGTTCGTCTGTATCCGTAGAGTTGGGATTTACTAGAGCACGACAGAGCCAATGTATAGAGGACATACACGGACACGGTGGAAAACCATGATTCAGGAATACGACGTAATAACGACGTACAAGCTGTGTTTTGCACAATGATGTTACAGGATGAAATAAGTTATGGATTCCGTCTTCGCCGGTCTTTGTACTAATCACCGTTTGGCATTAAATACTGTGTGTCAGTCTGCATTAATGCTGTTGGGATTTACTAGGATCTATGGGTGGAAACAGACATTTCGATACCAGGCGTTAACCAATATGGATGTTACAGGTCAATAATCGCAAAGCTCAGTTCCCAAAACGACGTTTAACACAAACCTACAAAGTATAAAAAGTACGAAATCACTTCGCAATCATGCAAAGAGATGCAGTCAACAATGTTCAGTGATGTTGGAAAGGAGCAGGTACGTTCTAAGCGAGTGACTGACGTCAGTATTTAAATCGCGTGCAACGCTAGTAAGTTGTCAATAATAAAATATGTATCTCAGTTGCGCTTCGATACTTACTACCCGTCGCATCCCTGGATGCTGGACACCTCGTCGAAAAATATTGGTCATAGCATAGCGTGACGTCAAATACTAGTAACCCATCGCTTAGCATCAAATACCGATGCAACACATGTACCGATAGTCTCGAACATGTAAACTTAGAAATTCGGGGAATGCACCAATGAATGCTTGGGGTATTTTTACCTCGTACATACGACGACGAAGAGTCATTAGGTGTGGGCACATATAATGTCTCATCTTGACACCGCGACCAGTGAAGTATCATTATAAAGACACCAGACATGACAGCGCACCCCGTCACATAATACTGACACGGGGTCAACCAGTCCTGTTTCCTTGTTCTAACCCATTAGCGCAGAGCGTCAATCGAGGAAGCAGCAAGTGCATTTTTGAAAGTCTTTGGTAGAACTTCATAGAAAAGGCAATGGTAATATATCTTGTTGTATACCACCGTAGTTAGGCTGTCCAAAGGAAGGCTACGGCTGCCATTTGCTAAACACTACATGAAACTACATTATACATGTACTATCAGAACGAAACTAATCGTTATGATATTATTAAAGACACACACCACAGAGGGTAAAACCAGCGCAGTAACATCAGTGTGATAGCTGGCAAATGGTCACACGTAACCGGTGAAATATGATCTCTTGCCAGTTTACCTCAGACAGGGTTTTCTTCTGGCTGTTCATGTAATGCATAAATAGTAGCAACTTAGACACTCCTTAGCACCATTACAGTCGTCAATGGTCAATTCTGTACCATATTGCAGTGAGCTCGTAATCATATATTTTATTAATATGTTTATTTATCTAATGTTTAATACCTTATTGCATATAATATTTACTTACATCATGAAGTTGAGGTTTACAGGTTGAGAAAATCAGATAGGCACCAGTAATCTGCCTCTTGCCAGGAACATGTACCTGACAAAATTCCTGGGGACTTCAGCGGTCAAACGTAGCAATACAGCGGAAAAGTTTCTAACCTGGCGTAAAACCATGAACCATTCTTCGTTTAATATTCAGCATTGTAACCAGTCTAATGTGACTGATGGGACATTAAAAGTGTCTTTCACCATAAGCAAACAAAAAATGTAGAGCTGATTGCTTTTACGACTGAAACACGCCAATCGAATTTAGTGCTGTCACAATTGTGACAAAAAAAAGATAAAAGTTACCTGTTAAGGGTTACAGTGTAAGAATAAACATTATCTTAATCGTCCCTCGGATCGGAGAAATAATTACTTAGATAATGATAACAGCACATTGCACCGGTAATAATGACCCCAAGTTGACGATTTACGCCTTGTGGGAGTGCTCCATTAACACGGGAGAATTACAGTAACAGATGGATGTCAGTTGTGAGGTCGAGGGGTGACTTGCTGAAAAGATAGATACTGGAAATTGGCGCTCTAGCTTTATGCTACATTGCTTCACAGTAGACATCAATTCGCTGCCACAACTGTTGATTGCAAAGCCATCTACATGTATATGATCTTGCATCATGTAACATGTAGGTTAACTGATTGATCACAAATCTAGCAAAATCTAGAGTCCTTCACCAGTGTGATACTCCAGCCCAAGCTGACTCCCTCTCCGCTCGTAAGTGGGTAGGTCTTTCAGCAACCCGCGAATAGTCTTGGTTTCCCCCCTGAACTTTGCCCGGTTTCTTCCCAAAATGGCGATGGCCGAAGTCTCATAGGTGAAATAATCTCGAATACGGCGTAAATCAGCAATCATATAAATAAGTAAATCTTACTAAATAACGCTGTTAATTGCATTGTTTTCGCATGCGCGTTAAAACATCAGGAAAATCAGGAAGTCATATGCCTATGCCGTAGACGCCGATCGCATTAGATACATACATGAACACGATATACTCTGTCATAACGAAAGACTAATTCTTGAAATAAAATACGGGTATTTATTGTGTAGCTATGCAAAGATATATCACTGGATTACATCTTAGTTTCCGACAGGAACACGTGCTATATTCATCTCATCGCTTCCTTCCATACAACAACTTGATGGCTTTGATTTGATTCACATTCTTTGATTTTCCAAAATGTGGAGCTTTCGCGTACTGATCCGTTCTGTAAGACCTTGGATTAACTGGGAATGCATGAAAAAACACGACCATATGATTTCCATATAGCCTTTCAGAACTGTATTGCTCCGATGTAGAAGGAATAGCCATGTTCGATCACTGCAGGTTACAGATGATGAATCACTTAAAGACTAGAGTCATCATAGACCCACAGACTGTGTCGTGATGTAGTCACTTGTGATGTCATTGGATGATGGCCTGCCTATAGTGGATCGTTCAAGTATTATACTCGAGGATGCCACAATGATCTCTGTCAAAGCTAAAGAAGCTTTAGCTGGAAACAACATTGACTTGACCTATTTCCTGGCACAAGGCCATGAATCGTTTGATCTGTACGCACACACGCACGGCCAATTTTCCTTACCATCAGCTATTCTCTCATGAAACATATATCATCATTGATAATATCCGTTTTTCAGCACAACTCAGAGAATTGTCTATGTTTCTGACTGATCAAACCGTCTCGAATGAGATCCCACATTCGCCCAATAGGCAAGGCACCCGAGATCACGAAGCAGTCTCAGATTTAAATGTCTCAAAATCGTTAAACTTGGTATGTTCTTGCCTGTTATTTAAGCTGAAATTTGTTTTACGATGGCCTAGCCTGAATTTACGTTATGAAGCAATATTTTGACCGTGCTATGTAACAAATAACCGTTTTAAAGCGATTTCAAATTTTGAGTGAAGTCTGAGATTGTTTCGTGATACCGGGACCAGGTATACAGCCTTTACACAAACCGCCCAAAGAACCAAGAGTGTATATGAAAAACGAAACTATGACGGTCTCGTGCAAAGAGAAACAGTCAACAGTTTACCTAATGAGTCACCGTCACACATTCCAGCCAATAGACACGCTAGTCCCCAATATACCAGACAATAACTTTTTGGCTCTCATCTTCAAAGAATTCCAATACTTTAGCAGCTTACCAGAACGATGTATGGGAAAACTTATCGTACCATCTGTTTTGAGACAATTAAAATAATACCCTGGCAAGCTGAGTTTAAAATTACTAGAAGTTCAACTAACGCAAGTATTCTCTCTAAGCTCAACAAGGGCCCCTACGCCGTGTGCTCTTCTCATAGCGTGATCCTTGATGCTGTGTAAAAAACAGCGTGAGCTAACTGAAGTACCGGTACTAATTCAAGTCCGTATGCTCTTCATCGTGATAAATTCGTTACACGAGCATGTTGTGCGAGTATCTTGCCTGATATCTTCTCCACAAAATAACAGGCGGTATGCCCACGACATGCTATGGCATAATTCATACGTTCTTACTTATGAAAAAAGTTCTTACTTATTACTTAGGAAAAAAATCGCGTAGTTTTACTTTTGCTTTCGTATAAGGTAAAAGCGTAAATCTGAAACTAAAGCTAACTATTTCTATGTTGTAACTTTCAGGTAGCTTACTAACTAACGGTACCCTTTCCCTAAAGCAAATGTACACTTGTTTAACTACTTTTAAAAGTGAAATGCAAAAAAGAAAAGGGTATATCAATGTAATAGTCTCTCGTTTTTGACACAACATTCTTTTCATTGATGTAAATTTGATGTAAGTACAAAAATAACCCTCTTGTTAAATATTTGAACATCACCCTTCGTCACAATACATAGCGGAGTTGGGGGGGGGGGGGGGGGGCGGTCAACCATACAGAAGCTATTTCGGTTGTGCCACTTCTTATAAGGTAATTCAGCTACCTGCCTCTTAGTAATCGATACACAGCAGGCTCGGTGTGGAACTGCTCGGAATTCGACATAATATTTTCTCTGAAATGTCCAGGTTCGCTCAGCAGAGGTATGTATGAGTTACAAAACTTAATTAATGAAGTGGGACCAGTCGTAAAATCTAAGTTTTCTCTAAGAATTGTAGGGATAAGTTAACCTTCAGTCAATGAGCCGTTCTCAATCGGCAAACCGAGTGGTCAATGTACCGGATAAAAAACAACAACAAATCTTAAACTTAATTTAGTAAATACGTTACTCATACCTGTAAAATGTGCATTGTGTGATCACAGCATTCGACATCCTAATGAATTTTTGGACATTTCATTGTATTTAGAGGTAACATTGTTTTACATGTATTCAACAGCAGAATATACAGGTAAGCAACTACTCAGTGAGCCGGTTAATCCGTTTGGCTTGTCTTTATAGCCTATATTTTTTCACGCGCTGTGTAGCCCAATCAATTTTTTCACATCCCTAAACAACCAGACACTTACTGAAATTCCAACGGTGCCTGTCTCTCATTGGCAGTATTTCACCTGATTAAACTGTTAGCTGCGAGCCTCATTTTGCTTTTTACCGGAGGTAAATAGGGTTGTGTCCTGTCGTGATCTGGTATTATGGCCGTCACTGAACCTGTTACGTACCAGACATCTACCTCTGGGAACAGACGCACAAATGCCGTCTAGACAGGCTGGAAGACGATAATGTTGGTGAATAATAAAAGCATGAAGAGCTAATCTGGCATGTCCAATAGGCCTGTTCTGAATTGACTCTCTTGTTAAACAACAGCGACAATGACGTAACGCGAGATTAGTTCTTGAGGTGTGGAACTACGCCTAGTGGAAACTCGCCTATAACAAAATGCAGTGTTCAGGTTGCGTCACAACAATGACAAATGTTTTTAGGTAACAGAGTGCAGTAAAACATGTTATCATATATCTATCTGTCTGCGGCATCCGATACAAGCCATCTGTTTTGTAAGCCTTTACTGGCGATCCTATGAGTTCTTCCCGGGCTGAAATTTCAACGTTGTTGAAAAATGGAGTAATTTTTTTATGGCTATTTAATTCAGTTATGTTTCATTTTGATATTTGATTTGATTGTGTTTTTACTGTGAATGACACAGTAGTGACATTTTGATGTAACCACCATAGTCATGCCAGCACTGTTTCCGGGGATCCCCGATCAAAACGTGGTGATATTGTTTAACACAATTTTGGATTATTAAGTTTCATTTTCAATATCTGCATTCACTTTCCGTTGTGTAATTCATTATTTATCACGTACTATGTTTGTTGGCGGGTTTTGTGAGTGACGTGATCAGGCACTTCTGTACCATGGTTGAAAATGTGAGTTTGCCAAATCCTTCTCGTTGACTTTATTGGATAAAATGAATGATCATACGCAGATCGAACAAACAAACTGTGTGTGTTCCGTGAAGTTGTATCAACAGCCCGTTGCCTGAAATCGTGCTGTCGTATCATCCAGATGATGTTAATACATCATCGCGGATTACGCACTGTCATAATAATCTCTATATATAAGCCTCTCATACATGTATATGAGCTGCAGAAATGCCGAGAGATCGTAAATGAAGTCGATGTTTTCAGGGGGACAGTTCGCCAAGGTTGTTTATTGCATGTATTTAGGGTCATGATTTTAAAATTACAATGTTTAACCAAAAAGCTTTAAAAATACATAACGAGTATCTTATGAGCTTTCCAAACAAGTTTACATGATTGAAATCTGCCTTAAAGCGAGGTCATCAACTAGCGTATGCCACTTTAACTCGGAGACTTCCCAGTAGTCATTTTCTGAGGTCCAACTTGACCATAGCGTACTCACAAAATCGCACCTTTAAAACGGGAGAGTGACCCCAAGGGAGGTAATTACATGCAGAAGATCTGATGCCTTTTGTAGTTATACGAATGAACACGCAGACAATAAAGCAAACGAGGGGAGAGTGGAGTTATAATTCAAGTTCTTCTAATAATATTTTAAACCAGGTTTGTCTTTTAAAATTATTTTTTTTTATTCCTGGAGATGCAATTTAACATATTAAAAGCGGAAATTAAGAGAAACGCGGATTGTCCTTTACTTCTAAAATAAATTAATACATCAGATGTGGTAGTTTTAACGAGGTGTCGTTTTGGCCATTGATGTATAAAGCAACAATTTTACCGTGGACGGGGCCGAAGCTGGTTCCTGTTCGTCACAGGTTCCTTTTTGATTTTGATTGGTGTTTTACGCCGTACTCAAGAATATTTCACTTATACGACGGCGGCCAGCATTATGGTGGGTGGAAACCGGGCACAGCCCGGGGGAAACCCACAACCATCCGCAGGTTGCTGGTAGACCTTCCCACTTACGGCCGGAGAGGAAGCCAGCATGAGCTGGACTTGAACTCGCGACCGCATTGGTGAGAGGCTCCTAGGTCATTACGCTGCGCTAGCGCGCTAACCGACTGAGCCACGGAGACCCCTACTCACAGGTTCCTTGTCTACTTACTATTAGCCTACATGTGCATCATGAACTATAATTTTATTACGTGGGTACATACCATTTTCTAGACTATACATTTAAAAAAATAAGCATGAATTCGTTTTCCAATTTTAACTGACGTATGTATTATTTTAGCTGTTTTTTATGCTTTTTAATTATAAAAAAAACTTTTTTTGGTTTCATTTTGTAATTTGGGTATAGTCATTATCGCATTGAAAATCTCATCCCATGGCTCTATAACAGGCAGAATCTATCAGCTTTTGTTATAGCCCCTTCTACTCCTGAATGGCTGAATAACACCTGCAATAACTTAGCACATTATTTCCATACAGCTAGATATACGTTGTAATGTATTACATCTTTTACGAAGTGCTCCAAACCTCTTCATCTGTTCAATGGCTGACTGCTTTTTGGGTGGTGGAGTATATCGCCGCGAATGGAAAGGCAATTCGTACATTTACTGATTAAAGCCTCATTCAAACTGGCCTGTGCTGGATTCGAGCCTCTGGCGTCAATGACGTTAGCAGATTGCTGCAAAACTAACCAAGTATTAAGAGCATCAGATAAGAAAACATCTGTTCATAACCAGCCTAACATGGATCGAAGTCATTTGCTAACGTCACAGTAGTTGTATGAGTTTCTTTGCCGAGGCAAAAAATGGTAATAAATAAAATATGCAGTGGACAAGATGTGTTGGTGTGCATCTGGACAATTTCCTGCATAAAGGTCGAAACGTTTTGTGGAAAACGGTGCCATTATTCCAGTCATTATTATGACTGCGAATTTCTCCTTACAGATAACATGATTAATAATTCAACATTTCATTCCTCCCGGCTGTGCTCTACTGAACTGTGCAACTGAGCCCTAGTCTAAGGCGAAATTAATAATGTTTGATCGTTGAGTGTGCTAACATAATTGTGGTGTTCGGTTCTTGTCCCAGCAAGAAGCGTAATGGATTGAAAGTACGTAATTGTGAACCAAATAACCATTGTTTGGATATGTTTTGGACTTGTTTGAAAACGTGGGTCATTGGGCAAAATTGCCGTGGTATTTTTAATTATACCAATTACATACAACAGGCGAGTTCTCTAGTCGACTGTACGCCCGGTTAGCAGGTCGGCTGTTATTCTCGATATATCCCGTACTAAACACAAATATATTCAGGCTGGTGCCAATCGATCTATGGGCATGTCACAATCCCTTAACCAAATGTTCTCCAGACACGGGTAATATTTCCATGCCAAGTGTCGGCTATCATATTACCGGGATATACGACTACATGCCCTCTGCAGACAATATTCATATGTGCCGGTGTCTGTATGTCCCTCGGCCGTGTAACTGAGAACACGGGTGTTCAATAATTCAGCCAACAGACTCAACAGCCCGGGATAAGTTGATTGACTTATTTAATGCTGGTTTTAAAGATGTCTTCACCATACCGATGCTTAACGACAATGGATATAAAACTGACGGGGGAATATTAAATTTGGTAGAGCACAGCTCGATTAATACACTCTAAGGTACCGTTGTCAAAGCAGGGTAATAGCCCTTCTGTCTGGCTGCTAGAAAACTAACGGTAGAAAATGATCAGTTGTCTTTACTATGATGCTGATGAAGTATTTCATATGGCACGGAATCTGCTGTGTGTATGGTGACAATAACAGGCCAACACGGTAAATATTAAGGGTTTAAAGGACATGATGTAAATCGTAAAGGTTGTACTTGGTTAGCGCTATGCAATTTGTGCAAAACTGGGATTGGAAAATGTCCGTGCTAAGCGCGTTACTTTGATGCCGCTAAAAGTAAATGAACTTTGATGTAGAGATAATGCAAATTTTCCACGTGATGAATTCAAACTCGTCCACTTTGTGTGTGTTCTCATGAGATGGTTTCAACTGTGATTTAATTGTGTTTTACCCACGTCCATTACGGCACGCTGTTCTTCTAATTTATGCAAATGTGTGGAGAAATGACTTGTGTGTGACATTTACCTTCTATATTGCCATACCTGGTTTCCCAGTAACCTTGTTCTACTCAAAACCAAGCGAAAATCCATTGTGCAATAATCTTTACTACTCTCTGCTACCCAAAAGCAACGGGAAAAATAAATGTATGAGAACATTTATCTGTATTCATAGATGCAAATGTGAAAAGCTCTTGTTACGTACGGAGCTTTTACGTTGTATTGCAATTAGCTGATCTGGCGCTACATTAAATTCTACATATACACACACACTGGATCGACCATTTTTTGCATTTAGCATTGTGGTGATACATTCTCTTTTAGACGTGCATGAGAACATGCTTGTTAATGGACAATGTGTCTACATTTATTTATTCAATATCAAAGACCAGCAGGATCATACAAAAAAAAATGGTACACGCTGCTGCCTCGCTTTGCGCTCAGCACGGATAGGTTAGAGCAAGAAAATATGACTGGTTGGCCCGGTATCAGTGTATTGTGACTAGTGTGGGATTCCAGGCATAGTGCCTTCGGCATGATACTTCTGTGATGGCAACACTTTGGCACCATGGACTCGCCCTGCCACAACAAGACACAGTATATGTAAACACGTAATGAGTCCTCGTCAACTGAAAAATTGTTATGTACGACATTAAACCCCGCACATACATATATATTCAAAAGCAAGCATGGCGGAGTATTGACATGACGTCATATTACATTTATGTACAATACATATTTAGGTTACACTCGCGGCAGGGGTTCGTGCAGTGATACGTGTTACATACACAAGGGAGATTATGGATATATTAGCATTGAACCACGCACTCTTGCATTCACTGTTACGCATGCACAGCAACGACGTTTATTGCTAACAGGCCTCTACACTCAATGATTCACATGAGCTGAGAAATGTTTTGCATTGGTACTGAATCATGTTCAACTAAGTCCAGCGTTCAATATCTTTGTGCACTCAGCAAAATAATTGATTTAGGAATTGATGCGGTGCTGTATTTTGTTGTTAAAATATCACTTTTCTCAGAAATGGATTTATATAGATTTCTGAACTTTACATCGCCAACAACGTTTAGTGGGTTCGTTGGAGATCGATTAATTTAAAACGTTTGATGGAGATCGAGCTCTGTCCGTTAAAAATTATGATTGATTTGTATTATATTCAAATAACTTGGTTCACCTGGTAAAGTGTGGTATTAACATGCTTCAATACTGTATTCAGATTCAATCCCTGCCCTAGTTAGTACCCATCGCTGGACCTTCTTTTTACAGGGATATTGTAGACAATGAACGGTCTACCTGGTTAAACCTCTTTATCATCTTATATATAAAACATGTTTGTACAGTACTACACCAATGTCATAATTAAATAAATATGAGACTTTTGTGATAGGACTCATCTTATTTCCCTGCTTGATTCTAACAACATTTGTAGTGCAGTCATGCCGTTTATAATATTTACTTTGCAGATAGTATGTATGAGAAACGTATACCCAGAGACGAATTGTACCTAATCAGAGCGATGAACGATGAGAAGAAAGACGTGACAACGAGATTTAATAACGGAATTACACCTAGATACAACTGGTATAAAAGTCTGGGGCTGTCTATTCATATATAAACATCTATTCTGAGGAGTACTCCATGGTGATGTTAAAGCTCTCAGTGCCGTAAAGCAGACGCTCACATGAAATAAATGTAAGATTTCTGATATGGTTCTAGAAATGTATCCGGAAGAGAGTGAAGAATACGGAAAAAAAATCTACCTAGCATGACAGTATATATGAACATGCGGTGTATGCAAAGTTAGGTGTAATATTGTACATTAGATAAACGACTTATGTGGACGTGAATTAGTTTGATTGCCGTAAGCAAAGGTGCACGGAAGGCTGATCAGCCGTGAGGCCAGCCATATCCTGATAGCACGCCACGATGTCGGCAAAATGGAAAATGTGTTTTCGTAAACATGGACGGCATGCAGCGAAGTCATGATATAATGGTGTGTTTGGCTCTTGACAAAGAAAAAAATTCAACAACACGTAAACAGAAATCCATGTGACGAACAGGAAAAATTGGACATCTCTTCTGTTTTTTTGTTCAGTAGCTAAAAACTAAATCGATGTAACGGTATGAAACTTTAATGATCAATACACCTCGTTTTGAGACTGTCTATGGTTTAACGTCACATCGGCAGTATCGCAGCCATGACATGACGATAACATATTTAAAATAGGATACAGTAACGTAGACCAGAGGATGACCAATAAAGCATATGTCAGTCGTCTATATATAAATAAGTTAATGTGTTTGGGAGCAGGTCGTTACCGAGTTGTTAAGAGAGATGTCATTTAATCGTTAGGAATCACAAAGTATGAGTAAAATTCCCTCATTGGGCAGGGAAGTTGAATTTCTCCACACTGTCTGATCTTGGGACAGTCCTACGTTCGTCTCCAATCGTCGTGTATATCTGTCTATACGTCAGACGTGGGACAGTTCGTATACAACTTGCCAAAGGTGTGTAGTTTAGACACCGCGACGCTTTGCGGGTCTACATGTGGGGCATTAAGCATTAAAGTGGGGTAAATTGTAGTTTGGTGCCTGTCTTCATCCGAAGCAGCTAAATTTATCATTGGTAGAAGCAGAGGTTAAACGTCACTGGTTAAGAACAAAATTACCATTCTCTTGCGTACATGACGAAACAAAGTTTTGTCCAAAGTCAACCAAATGTCAACCAAATGTTAAACTCTCACAGCCGCAGTGAAATTATGGTAAACAGACGTCCACGATAGTGCAAGTGTGTTTGCATGTGTTATGTATGTCTATTTAACGTTTTCATGTACTGTTAGTCTGCGGACCTTTGTGAAAGCATAACAGGCCCTGTTATATATGTACAGCGCGGACCTGGTGGAAAGCACCTTGTTCAAGGCTTTGTTTATTTCACTGGCTGTTCATTGGCTGTTAATTCTGTGTTTAATAATAGTTGAATCCACCTGGAGCGTATATAAGCCGTGTTTTCTGTGCAGAGAGGAGGTATTTTTGCTGCATCCACTGGGAGCCAGGAGAGTGTGCGACGCTCTCGTGGAGCTGGTGATGCCAGTTTCATTTGGGAGGACAGATTTTTATGCCGGCACCGTTTGTGTACCACAGTAGTACTGATGTCTGGTTTATGTGAATTTCTGCGGAAGTCACGTTTATTGGTGTTCGGATCTTTATTATGATTATACAGTGTTACTGTGTAATTTGTTTAACACGCTGACCTCACCTGACCGACAAGGTCGTCAAGGACTCTAAACTGAAGTTTTCAGTTTTGCAAAGGACGTTCGTTCTGCCACAAGGTGACATTACTCTACGTCTCTGAACGGCTCGTTTGTGAGCTTCTGCGGGAGCTGTGACTGTTCTAAAGTGGATTATACCTCCATGCCTGTATTTACCCTGTGTTGTGCTCTGCGGGTGTGACGTCATTCAAAGGCTTGACTGTTCCAGTTCTGTGTAACCTGTGTACTGTGTTCGTGTTCGCTAACCTAGCGAAGTACCTGGCTGGGACAATTTGTGACTTGTGTGAATTGTGTGTTTATCCCATGGTCTTTACGTTGGATCTCCTGGAATTCGTTCCTTGGGATGCAAAGGTGAACTGGAAACTTTTAAAGACCGGTAATACTGATGTGTATGTTTTTTATGTTGTTGTTGTTGAACTGTCTGTAAAACCGTACGTCTCATTTTATATATAAAGCCATTGTTTACATTGTAATATTGAGTCACTGAGTCTGTTTTCTGTTGCTGTTTTCAATACCGTAACACATGTAAGCAAAGTTTAGCAACAAATCCAGAGACACAATACATTTAATGCCGTCCTTACTGTTGTCTGTAAGTCTCTATCGTTTGATCGCTAATGGTATGCAAATTCATTTCAGTGCGGCCAACATAATTTAATCAAACCTGATATTATGGCGCCGTTTTTATCCTGCTTGTCACAGCCAATTTACTGTATCTTGTTCTAACGCTCTCTACGACCGTCCTAATTCGATACACGTTCTGTAATCTGTTCACCATTCCAATTTATATTCCCAGTGGGATTACGCAAAGCAATATTTAAATGGTCTGCTTACTTAGCACCATATCTGCTCACTCATACGTGTAATTGTACCGTCAACAACGCTGTCAGTAACACCAAGACATTGGCGTTATATCGCTTGGCCTCCGAAGCAAAATGGCCGATATCACAGTAGAAATGCATTTCACTGGTTTTTTCTTTGGAATTTATTTTTGTGCCATTAAATCCTGTGAAAATTCCTGCTCTTTTTCTTTGAATTCTTTTTTAGGCAAGGTATTATCATAGTTAGGCCGCAGTTGGAAAAACACAAGGCTGAGGAAATGTGGTAAATCCGCATGACTCGATTGACAAAAACAATTGTTTATTGTGTCAATAAGGTGGCTCATGCATTGCCAGTAAATTATGACAAATCTTACTTTATTTGTTAGTTGCAGTTCGACCTCAGCGGGTATTGCGAAAGCGTTAAAAAAACACGTAGACTTGAATTCTAAGACGATTTTTGCAGATTGATGGTTGACAGCTATTAAGGAAGAACACCTCACACATCCGTCAACAAAAATAGCCGTTGCGTTCAGTAATGGCAAGAGTAATTTCTAAAACAATTTTCAACACAAACCATGAAAGAGCAAAGAATGTTAAAAGTATTAGAAATCACAGTGGATTCATGGAAAGAGAACGGATCAGTAGTTTCCAAAGATGCAGAAAAGACATAAAATGAATTGATTCCAATCATGTTTCATGCTGGAACATATAAAAGTGTATGTATGTGAGTGTGCGTGGGGTTTAACGTCTATAACCACAATGAGTCGCTATGTGTGTGTACATGGATTGTGTCTTCCTGTGGCAGGGCGAGTCCATACCGTCAAATTGCTGCCGCCAGTGAAGTATCATGCCGCAGTCACCAGACATGACACCACCCAGTTTCGTTATACTATCAACGGGCCAAGAAGTCATGTTCCCTTGCTCTGACCTCTCAGTGCTGAGCTCAAAGTGAGGCAGTAGCAAGGACCCTTTTTAAAGTCTGTGGTACAATCCGACCCCGGTTTGATCCGTGGCGTCTACAGCTGTCATTTCAGGCCAGGTTAACCGCTCAAACCATCTGAGCATTAAGTTATCGCCATTTTACCTCTGCATCAGCAGCAGGGGTAAAGCTTCCAGTAGTTTGTGGTATAAATATCAGCCAATGGGAAAATCCATAACTGTGAATTCCAAAATGATGGCAAAAAAATCTAACTTGCTTGGCCGCTTAACGAACGATAGTGCTAGTATAACTGCATGTGCCCGACTCCTTCATGCTGGTATAGCAACTTACTTGTCACAAAAATACTGTAAGCAACAACAAATGTTGTATATCAACGGTTACGTTGTCGCTTCTCATACAGCGGGTATGCAGGAAAAAAGGAGCCTCATCATTTTAAGCGCACCAGTCGAACGAAGCCTTCCACCTCAAGCGTAATCCTATCCTACCAACCCAGTACATCCAAAGAGATGAACTCATGAGCCAGTCCTTATCCATTGCAAAATGATTCGTTTTGTTTTGCACAATGCACAAATTTTACGCACAATGTAATCCGTGACACTTGCACAAGTACAACTGCAGCGATTTTTCAGGGGAGAATCCTTCTCAAATTACACATTCAACTTGAATTTCTGCAAAGTTCCGATAACACTCATTAACACTCATGACGAACTTCACTATGCAGAAACTTTCGAAGTTTTAAAAGACTGCTGTCATCCACACCGGCGTGCAACTCCCTAACTTTGTAAATTATTAAAGTTACATGTTCACTTGTGAAATAGGTGATTTTTTTGGTGCTTACAAATCTGGACTATACTCTATTTCAAAGTGTACCACATGACGCCATTGGTCAGTTACGATCCAGATGAAATTTAGATTTAGACCATATGTTGACAAAGAAATGTATTTTAAAAGCACGGTTACACGTACATGATGTTTTACAAATTACATTTTCATCGTTTTACACGACTTTGCGTTAGTCCGTTGTTTTTTTCTGTTTTTTTTTTTTTCTTCACATAAAGTGCGGTTGTAAACCATTGAAGTACGCTATAATTAGAATGAACTCCCGTGCTCGTAATGGTTTTGTGCAGAGAATGACGCTACAAGATACTACACAAAGCAAGAGAATGCGAGGTACATACCTGGATTTTAGTCCCAAAATAGCTTTTATATGAGATGTATGATAAACAGATTGTCACTACACTGTGCTAATCTGCATCGTTCTGCTGATAAGTTCTGTTGTGTTTTCTCCGATGAAGATTATTTTCGTTTTCTGCAGCTGTATTCCCTTTTGATTCAACAGATAAATATGGCGGTACATCTATATTGTTCCAAATGAACAAATCAGTGTAAAATAGACCAGTCACAGCAAAACAAACAAAAATTACTGATAATTAAGTTCTAAAGGTAAACAATGGTGTTTTGCATCCCATATAATAACACATTCAACTTAGAGGCTGCCTATTGTGGTCCACGATTTATGAGCACCGTACGACGTTTATCTCCCTGCTCCAGCACACCTAGCATCACACATGTACCAATTAGGACACAGTAAATTAGGACAATAAAACAGAGATTTGGGGATTTTATGTGTACATTTACCAAAGGCAATGATAATCTCGTTTTACTTTGAGGCGATTAAGACTCTTTAAGTAATCTTGGCTATTAATTTAAGAGACTGGAAGAGATATGTATGCAACAAAACCTCACAAAGTTGAACTTGAACAAAGAACAGTGAACTGAATACGGCATACTGGAGGGATTAGCCCAACCATAAATTAGAACATTAGGTAAAAACGATATCGTGTTAAGATATTTATGGCGCAAAGTCGTCCGATAATGTTTGTGCTGTTAAACAAAGACTGAAAAAAAATCCTCTCAATACAACGTTAGAGCACAAGTTAGCTGAAATGTCTCATGAGATAAGATTAACCAATATCAGTCTTCTTAATAATTGATAACTGCAGCAGTTTTCTTGGGATTCACAGATTACCTCTCCAAGCGAGATTACTTCGATTTTCTGTTGCTAGGCTGGAAACAAAATTGTCAACAAAATTATTTCAGTCTTCCGGTAATTTTACAGTTAAAATTTAATTTCAAACTACACTTTTGTGGGTAAAGAGCAGATACTGTTTTCAGACTTTGACCGGGACACTAAAAATACAACCTACACAGTTTAACTTACATACAATACGTGTTTGTAAACCAAATATATAACGGAATAAGGGTATTATTTGGAATGGTAACCTGACATCCTCTATCAAATATGCCACTGTTGTTCCTGTAATTTTATTATAACCCGGGCTGATGGGAGTAGGTGATAAGTGTATTGCTGAGCAAAGCCTTACAAAAAGTATCCAGGTCAGAGCCATGGCACTGTGGCGTTCCCTCTTACAGAGTTATGTTGCTTATTGCAGTATTCCAAGCCTAGTCTATCACGAAATGTCACAAACTGGTGACAGACGTGCGTGCGAGCTATGTCAGGGGTGGATCGAACAGAAGATATCACTTAAGCAAAAAGGGTTTGGAAATCCTGACGGCTTTAGAGACATCCCGAAAATTTACACCATTAGAGACGTGGTTATTCCTTTGCATGCATACTGGTTCAGGCGCACCTTGAATACCCATCTCAAATATCCAGTGTTTTAACACATTTTAGGCAAATGAAATGTACAAAAAGAATATACGTTGAAATTTCACAAGGTCTACAGGACATAAAAACGGTTTAAACGACATGTTAGTTAGAGGGGCATGGGTTGTAAGGATGTGTCCTGCAAAGCTAAAGTTACACAATCATAATTGAAATTTCATAATCTAGAATGGTCGTGTGTGCCTGTTATTTTCTACACTATGACAGCTAAGCCTGTTGCATATTGATGCATTTCCCGCCAATGGTGTTTGTGGGAACACGTCTTCCATTAGCGCAATTATCACCCCCAGATTAGTAGTTTTTCAGATGTGTGGCGATTGCCACTCACAAACAAGAACAGCTTATTCTCGAAGGATCAGCGAGGCCACATACAGGTGTTGTGCCAACAATATGCTTTTCATATTACGCCTCAATGACGGCAATGCTGTTCAGTATACTTTTAGTCTCTATGTATTACCGGGGATAGACTTATTGATTTTATTTATTTCATTGTTTCATTTACCGGCATACTCATGAAGATTTCAAACACAGGATGGTGCTTAGTTTTGTTTCTCAAGGGCATCAGTGCAGAGAGTAAACCACAGGTATTCGGCAAGTTACTGGCATAATTTTCCATTTCTGACGCACAGATCTGCCCTCAGTAGTGGTGGAAGAAGATAGGTTGGCCTTGGCGAATCAAAACGAATAAGCGGTCACACGAGCTACTTCACTTACTGTCACATAATCTCCGCACACAGTGATCGCCGGCAAATCCTCAAGTGACCCATGCTAGGAATGAACCCGCCCTTCCTCTGTCCTAGCGCTTAGAAGAGAAACATTTTATCCAGTCGGCCAGGTCGCCTTCCAAACTGTGGACAAATCAACCGATCACTCATACGCTTTTTAGGCGGTGTTGACATTTTGATTTTTTGTACTAAATCTTTTAGTACACTCAAATTTCACTTATCACGAATCGAATTTTCTTTCTACGGGGGATAGGCATTGTAATGACTTATGTGAAAGACATCTCCGTCGATTGCTGTTTAGCGGTGTCATCAAGAACATATCTCTCATCCAGAAGTATAATCAATGTCATGTAGATGGAGGAAATCGGTGCGACCAAGAGTAAGTCAACGGCCTTGTTACAAATAATAGGCCGATCTGTCATATTAGTGACGCGCAGATTTTCACCCACAGATCGAGCTAAGTGTGTATGTTATATTGGAGAAAGCAAGGTAATCTCGGCCAGACACACCTTTTCAAGCGAAGTCACCAAGGCACCAATACTGGTAAAGGTTCAGGAAACTTTGAAGAACATTTGCGCTTTTCTATGTGGTTTTTGAATTTTGGTAAATGAATGAAGGGTGGCTTTCACTTCTGTGCGTAGCACAATCCATTCAGATGGATTGTCAGGCACCATCTGAGGTCAACGTGCCCGGAATACTGTCGTGCGCTTCAACAGAGCTGCCCATCGTGACGTTAGCGACGGAACATATATTAAGCTAAACACGGAAACATACTTATTAGGAGATTGAACGGGCTACTTGGAAATTTGCAAGGCGCTTTGATCAACACCAGACAGGATGTTCGCTGTAATGAGCAATTAGCACCGCATTTCTAAGAAGGCACATCCTATCAGCTTTAATGGATTACTTACCTTGTTTTAAGACTCATTGTGTACTTATTTCTTTATTGATATTTTGTAATTTACCATATTTGACATTTTTTGACCTTGCGAACCACTTTAAGGCCTTACGTGTCGAAAATAACACGTTGTTTCTTAAATATTTTTAAAAATTGCTATTGAATGACAACTCTTTGTGAACCTATATGCCACAGCCGTTTATACCCTCATTGATTTAGGCTGCGATACACACAGAAACTATTTTAAACCTATTTATTATCAAACAAGGCCAATTTAATAGGCGTGGGTGACAGATCTGGCGCTCGATCTTGTCATATTGCAGCTTGGCAATGATCTGGCCATCAGATCAGCTAAAAAGTCTGCGATTTGTCGATCTGTTGGGCTCCAGTGTTTAATGGACAGATAGATTGGCTCAACTGTATCCGGATACTGTTGACGGGTACCTTTCTACCACCAGGCCATTAAAGAATTTCATCCAAATGTATATTGTATTTACGAAACAAGGCATGTCATAGGGTTACTCAGCATTTGGACTTTTTCAAAAGTGAAACCAGAGACGAGTCAGGGTAACTATGGGCAGCAGGTAGTTGTAGACCTTGTTTGCTGGCCTAATAATTCTCTGTTGTGTGATGCCCTTAATTTTTACGTCTATGGCGGCAAGCTTTACTCTTTACTGCTAACAAGCTCAGACCCTCGTAAAGCCTTAAATTTAAAGCCATTTTTAATGCCTAACATATACACGTGAAAGGTTGTTTTACTCTGACATGTTAAAACAGACTACATGTAGCACAAAAGTGTTTAAAGTGGAGTAAATTTTAGCCTGATGCCGATCTTCAATCGAAGGAATTGAATTTATCATTGGTGTATTGTATTAAAAGCTGATGCTAAACATCTCTGGTTAAAACCAAAATAATCATTTTCTCCTCTCTATATATGCAAGTATCTTGCATTCCTGATGAAAGCATGGTTTTGCCCAACGTTGCTAATGTCAAACCACTGTTCAACTGCCACAGCTCCGGTGAAGCCACTGTTAAATACACGGCCATGGTAGTGCAAGTGTCTTTCCATTTAGGTAAAGTCTAGCAACAATCCCAAAGGCGCAGTTCAGCCAATGCCATGGTAACTGTCGTCTATAAGCCTCTATCGTTTGACCGCTAATGGTATGCGAATTCATTTTTAGTATAGCTATAATAATTAACTAAAGCTTTATATTATGGTGGCGTATTTATTGTGCTTGTCATAACTAATTTACTCTGTCTTGCTCTAAACTTCTCCACGATCGCTCTAATTCGATACACGTTATCTCTAAGTTTATGTAATGCGTTCATGCCTCCGAATTTACATTCCCGGTGAGATTTCGCAAAGCAATGTTTAAATGTTTTGCTTACGTAGCACCATATTAGCTCACTGAAACGCGTAATTGTACCGTTAATAACGCTGTCAATTACGCCAAGATATTGACATTATTTATCCTGTGTATGGGTAGATAAGTAACAAATGGCGCTAGAAAGGCATTGGGATTTGTTTTTGGTTTTTTTGGCATTAAATGCACAGAAAATGTCCTGCTCTTTTCTATTGTACTCTTTTCTTAGGCAAGCTATTATAAAAGTTTTGGCCACAAACAGACAAAAAAAACAAGGCCTAAGGCAGTGTTGTAAATCCTCACTGTTCGCTTGACAAAAACAATTGTTTATCGTGCAAATGAATTGGTTCTTGCATTGCCAAATACTAACAAATCTTACCTTATTTGTTTAGGAAGAACACCCCATGCAGCCTTTAACTAAAATGGGCGTTTTGATTAGTAATGGCAAAGTAATTTCTCAAACAACTTTCAACACAAACCAAGAAAGAGCAAAGAAGGTTAAAATTGTTAGAAGTTAGGGAGCGTTCATGGAAAGAGAACGGATCAGTAGGTTTCAAAGATGCAGAAAAGACGCATTGATTGTTCTAGGCGAATGCATTGAATCCAATTGTGCCTTATGCTAGCACATGTATATACGTATGCATGTGAGTGTACTTGGGATTTAACGTCGTACTTAACAGTTTTCCAGTGATATAACCACCAGGAGTCAATAGGTGTGTGTACATATATTGTGTCTTCTTGTGGCAGGGTGAGACCATGCCGCCTTACTGCTGCCGCCACTGAAGCATCATGCCGAAGACAACAGACATGACACCCCACCCATTCATATTGTACTGACAACGGGACAACCAGTCATGTTTTCTTGCTCTACCATATCAGTGTTGAGTGCCAAGCGAGGAAATAACACGTACCACTTTTAAAGTCCTTGGTATGACGGGTCCAGGGTTTGATCACGTGATCTGTCGTCTTCGTGTATCTAAGTTGTGGATAATCATATCATACACTTGTACCTTACTTGTGAACTGATTGTAACTGTTCATGTATTCAGCGTGGCGATCTAATCCAACACGACCAATACACCGCCCTTTGTTGTTCTCTGTTAATCGGAATTAGACAATTTTGAAACAGAATGGCTGGACACTTTGGCCATATTTACGTCCTGAAACGCTGGACACTTCGTCTGTGCATTTAATACTGTTCAGTATAACAAAAATCTAGCTGAGATAAGTTCTGTTGTGTTTTGTCTGATAAAGATAACTTTTATTTCTACAGCTGTATTCTCTTTTATTGTCTTAGGGACTTTATGTGTACATTTACCAAAGGGAATGATAATCTCGTTTTATGTTGAGGCGGTTAACACTCTTTATGTAATCTTTACTATTAGTTTGGGCGATTAGAAGAGATATGAATCAAATCCAAACAAAGTCGAATTTCAAAAGAACATGAAATTGAATACGGCATCCTGGATAGATCAGCCGAACCATAAATTATGAGGTTAGCTGAAACGATATTTGTTAAAATATTTATTGCGCGAAGTCGCCTAAAAATGTCAGTGCTGTTAAACAAAGACTGAAAAAATCATCTGCATGCAGTCTCAAGGCACAAGTTAGCTTAACTGTCTCATGAGATACGATTTACAAATATCAGTCTTCTTAATAATTGATAACTGCCGCAGTTTTCTTGGGATTTACAGGTTACTTCTCCAGGCAAGATTACTTCGATTGGAAAGAAAATTATTAAAGCCATTCTTTCACTCTTACGTTATATTTACAGGTTAAAATTTAATTTGGAACTGCACTTTTGTGGCTACAGAGAAGATATTAAACACAATGTACACAGTCTAACTTACACACATGTTTGTAAACCAGATCTATAACGGAATAAGAGTGTTATTTGGAATGCTAATCTGACACCCACTCTCAAATATACCACTGCTGTTCCAGTAATTTCATTACAATCCGGGCTGATGGGAGTAGGTGATAGTGAATTGCTCGCTAAAGCCTTATAAAAATACCTTCAGAGACATGGTACTTGTGGCGTCGTCTCCTACAGATTAATGTTGCTTTTCGCAGTGTTCCAAGCCTAGTCTATCACGAAATGTCACAAACTGGTGACAGACATGCGTGCGAGGTATGTCAGGCGTGGATCGAACAGAAGATATCACTTAAGCAAAAAGGGTCTGGAAATCCTACCGGTTTTGGAGACATACCGAGCATTTACACCATTAGAGACGTGGTTATCCCTTTGGATGCAGACTGGTTCAGGCTCAGCCTTGAAGAAAAACCTGGATGCTTTGTTGATGCGCCTTATTTTCCCAGAGAAGTTGTTATCCGTTGCACATATACTTTATATAATTCTTCTACGTGTTGTATGTGTTGAGATGTGCATGTTGTAAAATCAGATAACCATCTCAAATATGCAGTATGAAATTTAGAATTGTCGTGTAAGTGCAGATTTTCCCGGAATGTCTGGAAAATCCTGGAATGTCTACAATAGACTGGAGACATCCTGGAAAGCTGCTATTTTTTTCACTATCACACCTAAGTCTCTTGATTTTGGTGCCAATGATATTTGTGCGAACACGTCTTCCATTAGTACAATTATCACCCTCAGATTAGTAGTTTTTCAGATGTGTGGCGATTGCCACTCACAAACAAGAACAGCTAATTTTTAAAGGATGGGCGAGGCCACATACAGGTGTTTGATAAAGGGATGCTTTTCATATTACGCCTCATTGACGGCGATGCTGTTCACTGTACTTTTAGTCTCTATGTATCACCGGGAATAGACTTGGTGATTTATTTATTTCATTGGTATTTACCGGCATCCTCATGAAGATTTTAAAAATAGGATGGCGCTCAGGTTTGTGTATCAAGAGCACCAGTGCACAGAGTAACCCACAGATATTTGGCAAGTTACTGGCACTTCTCTGTAGTACATATATGTCCTCCGCACTGGTGTCAGAAGATAAGTTGGATTTTGCGAATTTAAACGACGAAACGGTAACACGAGCTCCTTTACTTCCAGCCACATAGGTCCCGCACACAGTGAACGCCGGCAAATCCTCAAACACCAGATCCCATCCCAGGAATGAACCTCTATTCTAAGGCTAAGAAGACAAACATTTTACCCACTTGCCAAGCTCACCTTCCCAAAATGTGGATAAATCCAAATATTCTGATCCCACATGGGTTTTTCCGTGGGTCTGTGACATTTCGATTTTTTGTACAAAATCTTTAAATCTACGGCCCATTCTCCGTCACACTGAAATTTTACTTATTCACTACCTTTCGTCAAATTGCATTTTCTCTCGGGGGGGTGGGGGGGATAGGCATAAAAATGACTTATGTAAAAGGCTTCTCCATCGATTGCTGTTTTGCGGTATACTCATCGACATATCTCTGATCCTATAGTATAATCAGTGTCATGTAGATGAAGGAAATCGGTGCGCCCGGGGGTAAGACAACGGCCTTGTTACAGATTACATGACGATTTGTTTCATCAGTGACGGGCAGGTTTTCACCCACAGAGAGAGCTCAGTGTGTGTGTCATATTGGAGAAAGGAAGGCAATCTCGACCAGATTAACGGATTTTCCACCTTGCTTCGGGACTCATTGTATATTTATTTCTTTATTGATATTTTGTACGTTACGATATTTGAGATTTATTGACCTTCTAAACCACTTTAAGGCCTTACCTGTCGAAAATAACCCGTTGTTTCTTAATTTGTTTAAGAATTGCAGTTGAATGACAAATTTTTGTGAATCTATATGCCACAGCCGTGTATACCCTCATTGGTTTAAGCTGCAATAAACACAAACATTATTTAAGAATTATTTACTATTAAACAAGGCAAATTTGATAGGTGTGGGAGACAGATATGGCGCTCGATCTAATCACATTTCAGATTGGCTATGATTTGGCTATCAGATCAGCTAAAAAGTGTACGATTTGTTGGTCTGCTGGGCTCCAGTGTTTCATGGACAGATAGACTGGCTGCATTACGGCACCCGGATACTGTTGACGGGTACCTTTCTACCACCATTCTCTCCAAGTTCAATTTTGTTGCCATGTGGCCAGACCAACAAAGAATTTGAGGCAAATGTATATTACATTTAAGAAACAAGGAGTGTCATTGTGTTACCAGCATTTGGTCTTTTTCAAAAGTGACACTAGAGGCGTGTCAGGGTAACTATAGCGAGTCAGGGTAACTATAGCCAACAGGCAGGTGTAGGTGTTATTTGAAAGCCTATGCCCGTTATGCTTCAGTGTTATGCCCACAATATTTACGTGTATTTTGGCAGGTTTTACTGGTTACTGCTACCTAGTACAGACCCCCATAAAGCCTTATATTTAAAGTCATTTTCACATAAGCAGTCAAAAGTTTTTTTTTTGTCCTTGTTACAATAGTTTACATGTAGGACATAAGCGTTAAAGAGGTATAAAGTGTAGACTGATGCCGATCTTCAGTGGAACGATTTGTATTTGTCATTGGTGTTGTGGTAAATACAAAGACTGACGATCTCTGGTTAAAACTAAAACAATCAATTTCTCCTCTCTACATATCCGAGTGTCTTACATTCCTCACGAAACCAAGATTTTGCCCAACGTTGCTAATGTCCAACCACTGTTAAACTCCCACAGCTACAGTGAAGCCACTGTCAAATACATGACCACGATAGTGCAAAGTGTCTTTCTGTGTAAGTAAAGTTTAGCAAAATTCCCAAAGGCGAAGTTGAGCCGATGCCGTCCTAACTGTCGTCTGTAAGCCTCCATCGTCTAACCTCTAATGGTATGCAAATTCATTGTAGTACAGCTAATTTAATTCAATAAAGCTTTATATTATTGGGCCGTATTATTCTTCTTGTCACACCCAATTTACCCTAGCTCGCTCTAACGTTCTCCACCACCGCTCTAATTCGATACACGTTATCTCTGTGTTTATGTAATCCGCTCATCCTCCGAATTTACATCCCCAGTGAGATTACCCAAAGCAATATTTAAATGGTAGTCTTACTTAGCACCATATCTGCTCACTGATACGCCAAGATATTGGCATTTATTAGCCTGTCTGGGTACATAAATGGCAAAACCGCACTAGAAATACATTTCAGCGTTTTATTTTTGGGATTCGTTTTTGTGACATTAAACCCACCAAAAATTTAGGCTCTTTTCCACTGAACTCTATTTTTAGGCAAGGATTTAATATAGTTATGGCTACTAACAGAAAAAAAAGGCTGAGGAAGTGTTATAAATCCTCACTGCTCTCTTGACGAAAACAATCGTTTGTTGTTCCAATGACGTTAGACCGGCCCGGATAGCACAGTTGGTAGAGCGTCGGGACCGGTAGATCCAGGATCAATCCTTGGTCGAGACACACCTAAGACTTTAAAAGAGGAAGTTGTAACTTCCTCGCTTGGCGTTAAACAAACACTAAAAAAATCTTCTGAATACAACGTTAGAGCACAAGTTAGTTTAACTATCTCTTGAGATTAGCAAATATCAGTCTTCTTCATAATTGATGACTGCAGCAGTTTTCTTGGGATTCACTGTTTATCTCTCCAGCGTGATTACTTGATTTTCTGTTGCTAGGCTAGAAAAAAAAATAATCAACACGATCCTTTCAGTCTTACGTCAAATTTACGGGTTAAAATTTAATTCAAAATTACACTTTTGTGGGTACAGAGGAGATACTGTTGTCAAAATTTGACCGGGGTAACAAAAACAACCTACACAGTTTAACTTACATACAGTATATGTTTGTAAACCAAGTTTATAACGGAATAAAATTATTATTTGGAATGCTAATCTGACATCCTCTCCCAAATGTACCACTGTTGTTCCTGTAATTTTATTACAATCCGGGCTGATGGGAGTAGGTGATAAGTGTATTGCTGAGCAAAGCCTTATAAAAAATATCCATGTCAGAATCATGGTACGGTGGTGTTCCCTCTTACAGATTTATGTTGCTTTTGCAGTATTTCAAGCCCAGTCTATCACGAATTGCCACAAACTGATGACAGACGTACGTGTGAGTTACGCCAGTCGTTGAGTAAAAAGAAGATAGCACAAAAAGGGTTTGGAAATCCTGCCGCTTTTGGAGACATCCCGAACATTTACACCATTAGAGACGTGGTTATTCCTTTGGATGCAGACCGGTTCAGGCGCAGCTTGAATACCCGTCTCAAATATGCAGTGTGAAATTTTATATTGTTACAAAATGTTTTAACACATTTTTAGGCAATGAAATATTAAAAAAACAATATACACCTTGAAATTACACCTCGTCCACAGGACATAAAAACGGTGTAAACGACGTGTTAGTTTGAGGGTCATTGGTTGTAAGGATGTACCTTGCGAAGTTCTTTTACACAAACAAAACTGAAATTTAAAAATCTAGAATTGTCGTGTATGTGCAACGTTTCTGGAATGCCTGGTTGTTATGTGTACACTAGACCGGAGACATCCTACAAAGCTGTTATTTTCTTCACTAGCACAGCCAAGCCTGTTGTATATTGACAAATTCCCCTCTTAGTTTTGGTGCCAAATGTGTTTGAACGTACACGTCTTTCATTAGCGCAATTATCACCCTCAGATTAGTAGTTTTACTAATGAGGGCCTTAAGTGTGGAAAATAACCCGTTGTTTCAGAATTATTTTTAAAAATTACAATTAAAGGAGAACTCTTTGTGACTCTATATGCCACAGGCATTTATAACTTCAATGGTTTACACGGCCATACTCACAGAAAACATTTAAAAAAAAACATAGGCGTGGGCGACAGATCTAGTGCTCGATCTGGTCACATCGCAGATTGGCAAGGATTTGGCTATGAGATCAGCTAAATAGCCTGGGATTTGACGACCTGCTCTGCTCCAGTGCTTAGTGGACACATAGATTGGCTAAATTCCGGCACCCGGATACTCTTGACGCGTACCTTTCTACCACCATTCTCTACAAGTTCAATTGTGTTGCCATATCACCAGAACGTCAAAGACTTTCAGCCAAATGTATATTTCATTTAAAAAACAAAACTAAGTGTGTCATAATGTTACTCAGCATTTTGACACCAGAGGTGACACCATGGGCGAGTCAGGGTAACTAGAACCAACAGGTAGTTGCTGATGTTATTTGCAGGCTTATTACTGCTCTCCAGTGTTGTGCCCTAATGTTTACGGGTATTTTGACAGGCTATACTGTTTACTGCTACCTAGCTCAGGCCCTCATAAAGACTTACATTTAAAGCAATTTTCCTCTCCCTATTACATTCCTGATGGAAGCATGATTTTCGTTCTTAATGTCAAACTACTGTTCAACTGCCACAGCTGCAGTGAGGCCACTGTTAAATACACGTCACTCATAGTGCAAGTGTCTTTCTGTGTAAGTCTAGCAACAATCCCAAAGGCTAAGTTCAGCAAATGCCGTCCTTACTGTTGTCTGTAAGCCTCTATTGATTGACCGCTAGTGGTATGCAAATTCATTTTAGTACAGCTAATTTAATTCAATAAAGCTTTATATTATGGCGCCGTATTTATTCGGCTTGTCACAGCCAGTTTACTCCATCTCGCTCTATCGTTCTCCGCGATTGTTCTGATTCGATACACGTTATCTCTAAGTTCATGTAATCCGTTTCTTCTCCAAATTTACAATCCAGGTGAGATTACCCAAAGCAATATTTAAATGGTTTGCTTACTTAACACCATTTTTGCCCGCTGATACGTGTAATTGTACCATCAATACCGCTCTGCGTCTGGGTAAAAATAAGCAAATCGCACTGGAAGTACATTTGAGCGTTCTTTCTTTTGGATTTGTTTTAGTGACATTAAATCCACTGAAAATTTCCTTTGAAATGTATTGTAAGGAAAGGTATTATCATAGTTATGGCCACAAATGCGTAATACCATGTCCGATCCCAGGAATGAACCTGCCCTTTCTCTATCCTAGTGTTTAGGAGACAAACATTTTACCCACTCGGCCAGGTCACCTTCCCAAATTGTGGAGAAATTACCAAATTCTAACCGATGGCACATACGCTTTTGTAGGTAGGGTGTGACATGATATTTCGCTTTTTGTTCAAAATCTTTAAATTGATAACCCATTCTCCGTCACACTAAAATTTCACTTATCTGCGATCTTTTGTCAAATTGCATTTTCTTTCTGCGGGATAAGGCATTGAAATGACTTGTTTAAGAGACTTCTTGATCGATTGCTGTTTAGCGGTGTCATCAAGAACATATCTCTGATCCAGTAGTATAACCAGTCTTATATAGATGGAGGAAATCGGTGCGCCCGGGGGTAAGTCAACGGCCTTGTTACAAATTACATGACGATTTGTCTTATTAGTGACGCGCAGCTATTAACAAACAGAACGAACTCAGTGTGTATGTCATGTTGGAGAATGGAAGGTAATCTCGACCAGACACAACTTTGACGTGTAGTCACCAAGGCACCAATAACGGTAAAGGTTGAGAAATCTTTGATGAACATTTGCGCTTTGCTATGCATTTTTACATTTTGGTGAATGACTGAAGGGTAGCTATAATATCTGTCCGTAGCACGATCCATTCAGAGAGAATGTGAGGCATCTTCTCAAGTCAACGTGCCCGCAATACTGTCATGTGCTTCAACAGAACTCCCCATCCTAACGTGAGCCACTGAACAAATATTAAGCTAAACACGGAAACATACTTATTAGAAGTTTGCACGGGCTACATGGAAATTTGCAAGGCGCTTTGTTCAACACCAGACAGGATGTTCGCTGTAATAAGCGAATAGCACCACATCCTATTAGTTTTTATGGATTATCGACCTTGTTTTAAGACTGATTGTATATTTATTTCTTTATTGATATTTTTTTACGTCACCATATTTGACTATTTTAAAAAATTGCGATTGAGTTACAACTCTTTGTGGCTCTATATGTCACAGCCGTTTATACCTTCATTGGTTTAAGCTGCGATACACACAGGAACTATTTAATAACTATTCACTATCAAACAAGGCC
Organism: Liolophura sinensis; assembly: GCF_032854445.1. NCBI lineage: Eukaryota > Metazoa > Mollusca > Polyplacophora > Chitonida > Chitonidae > Liolophura > Liolophura sinensis. Next base: position 20,602,704 of record NC_088304.1, read on the forward strand.
AAGTTAATAGGCATGGGTGACAGATCTGGCGCTCGTTCTGACCACATTGCAGATTGGCAATGATCTGGTCATCAGATCAACTAAATAGTCTGCGATTTGTCGGTCTGCTGGGCTCCAGTGCTTAATGGACAGATAAATTGGCTAAGCTACGGTACCCGGATAATGTTGACGGGTACCTTTCTACCACCATTCTCTCTAAGTTGAATCGTGTTGCCATGTGGCCAGGCCATTAAAAAATGTCACCCAAATGTATATTTCATTTAAGAAACAAGGTGTGTCATAGTGTTAATCAGAACTTAGACTTTTTCAAACGTGACACCAGAGATAAGTCAGGTTAACTATAGCCAACATGTATGTGTAGGTGTTATTTGCAGGCTTATTACCCTTCTCCAGTGTGATGCCCGTAATGTTCACGTGTATTTTGGCAGGCTTTACTGTTTAATGTTAACTAGCTTAGGATATCATACAGGCTGATATTTAAAGCCATTTTTGCTGCCTAACATCTACACGTATAGGGTTGTTTTACTCTGACATGTTAGATCAGCCTACATGTAGGACATAGGCGTTAAACAGGGGTATATTGTAGCCTGATGAGATCGAATTGGATTAATCACCAATGTAATAGTAAAAGCAGAGTCTAAAGATCTCTGGTTAAAACCGAAAGAATCAGTTTATCCTCCCTATACATCCGAGTGTCTCACATTTCTGATGAAAGCAAGCCTTTGTCCAACGTTGCTAATGTCACACTACTGTTCAACTGCCACAGCTGCAGTGAGGCCACAGTAAATACACGCCAATGATAGTGCAAGTGTCTTTCTGTGTAAGTAAAGTTTAGCAACAATCCCAAAGGCGCAGTTCAGCAAATGCCGACCTAACTGTTCTCTGTAAGCCTCTATTGATTGACCGCTAGTGGTATGCAAATTCATTTTAGTACAGCTAATATAATTCAATGAAGCTTTATATTATGGCGCCGTATTTATTCGGCTTGTCACACCCAATTTACTCCATCTCGCTCTAACGTTCTCCACGACCGCTTTAATTCGATACACGTTATCTCTAAGTTTATGTAATCCGCTCATCCTCCGAATTTACACTCTCAGTGAGATTACCCAAAGCAATATTTAATTGGTTTGCTTACTTAGCACCTATATCTGCTCACAGATACGCCAAGATATTGATATTAATTAGCCTGTGTCGGGATTGATAAATGCAAATCGCACTAGAAATACATTTCAGCGTTTTATTTTTGGATTTGTTTTTGTGTCATTAAATCCACCGAAAATTTCTGCTCTTTTCCATTGAACCCTATTGTTAGGCGAGGATTTTATATAGTTATGGCTACAAATAGAAAAAAAGGCGTGAGCTGCTCTGGGAGCGGTATATCCAGGGTCGATCCTAGGTCGGGTCACACCAACACTTTAAAAGAGGAAGTTGGAACGACTGGTTGACCCAAGCACTCACTCACTCACTCCAATGCAGCCGTCAACAAAAAAGGGCGTTACGTTCGGTTATTGCAAGAGTAGTGTCTAAAACAACTGTTCAACGCAAACCAAGAAAGAGCAACAAGTGTTGAACGTGTTTAGAAGTTAGGGCGTATTCACGGGAAAAAGAAGGATCAGTAGTTTTCAAAAATGCAGAAAAGACGCATTGATTGTTCTAGACAAATGAATTGAATCCAACCATGTTGCATGCAAGTACATGTATATACGTATGTATGTGAATGTACTTGGGAATTAACGTCGTACTTAACAATTTTTCATTGATATAACAACCAGGAGTCAATAGGTGTGTGTACATATATTGTGTCCTCTTGTGGCAGAGTGAGTCCATGCCGCCTTACTGCTGCCGCCGCTGATGCATCATGTCGAAGACACCAGACATGAAAGCCAAACCAGTCATGTTTTCCTGCTCTACCATACCAGTGTTGAGCGCCAAGCGAGGAAGTAACACGTACCATTTTTCAAGTCTTGTGTATGTCATGTCCAGGGTTTGATCACGTGATCTCTCGTCTTCGTGTATCTAAGTTGTGGATAGTCATATCATACATTTGTACCTTACTTGTAAATTCATTGTAACTGTTCATGTATTCAGCGTGGCGATATAATTTAACACGACAAAGACACCACCCTCCGTCCCCTGTTAATCGGAATTAGGCAATTATGAAACAGAATGGCTGGACACTTTGGCCATATTTACGTCCTGAAACGCTGGACACCTCGTCTGTGCATTTAATACTGTTCAGTATAACCAAAATCTCTGACATAAGTTCTGCTGTGTTTTTTCTAATAATTTTCGTTTATTAAGGCTGAATTCCCTTTTGATTCAACAGATTAATATGGCGTTACATCTTAACGCGCACAATGGTATTCTACATTTGATATAATAACACATATAACTCACGGGCTGCCTATTGTAGTCCACGATTTGTGAGCATCGTACGACGTTTATCTCCCTGCTCCAGCACACCTAGCACCACACAAGTACCAAACAGGACACAGTAAATCAGGACAGTAAAACAGAGATTTGGGGATGTCATGTGTACATTTACCAAAGGGAATGATAGTCTCCCTTTATTCTGAGCGCTCTTTATGTAATTTTTACTATTAGTTTTACCGATTAGAAGAGATATGTATGCATTAAATCCAAACAAAGTCAAACTTTAAAAAAGAACAATGAACTGAACTGGGTAGATAAGCCGAACCATAAATTAGGAGGTTAGCTAAAACGATATCTGTTAAAATATTTATGGCGCGAAGTCGTCTGGTAATGTTACAGCTACTAAACAAAGGCTGAAAAAATCGTCTCAATAGAACATTAGAGCCCAATTAGCGTGACTGTCTCATGAGATACGATTGGCAAATATCGGTCTTTTTTAATAATTGATGACTGCAGCAGTTTTCTTGGGATTCGCAGGTTTTCTTTCCAGCGTGATTACTTCGATTTTCTGTTGCTAGGCTGAAAAAAAATAATCATCTACATCCTTTCAGTCTTACGTTAAATTTACAGGTTAAAATTTAATTTAAAACTACACTTTTGTGGGTACAGAGGAGATACTGTTGTCAAAATATGACCGGGACGCCAGAAACACAACCTAATTTAACTTTACTTCCATGTTTCTAAACCAAAAATCTATAAAGGAAGAAGAGTATTATTTGGAATGCTAACCTGACACCCACTATCAAATATACCACTGATGTTCCTGTGATTTTATTAAAATCCGGGCTGACTGGAGTAGGTAATAAGTGTATTGCTGAGCAAAGCCTTACAAAAACTATCCAGGGTAGAACCATGGTACTGAGGTATTCTGTCTTACGGATTTGTGATGCTTTTGTAGTATTCCAAGCCTAGTCTATCAAGAAATGCCACAAACTGATGACAGACGTGCATGCCATCTACGTCAGGCGTACATGAACAAAAGATATCACTTAAACAAAAGGGTTTGTTTTTTTCTGCTGGTTTTGGAAACATCGAGAACATTTACACCATTAGAGACGTGGTTATCCCTTTGGATGCAGACTGGTTCAGGCGCAGTTTAAAGAAAAACGTGTACGCTTTGCTGATGTGCCATATTTCCCCTGAGAAATTGTTATCCGTTGCACGTATAAGTTATACACATATTGAATATGTTGAGATGTGAATGTTGTAAAATCTGATACCTATCCCAAATATGCAGTGTGAAGTTTTATTTTGTTACAAAATGTTTTAACACATTTGCAGGCCATAAAATATACAAAGACTTTATACGTTGAAATTACACCTTGTCTACAGGACATAAAAACGGTTTAAACAACGTGTTAGTTTAAGGGGCATTGGTTGTAAGCTTGTATTTTGCAAAGTTGATGTGACAAAAACAAAACTGAAATTTCAAACTGGAATTGTCATGTATGTGAAGATTTTCCTGGAATTCTTGGGTGTTATGTGTAAACTAGACTGGAGACATCCTATAAAGCTGTTATTTTCTTCACTACCACACTTAAGCCTGTTGTATATTGATACATTTTCCTCTTGGTTTTGGTGCCTCTCGTATTTGTACGTACACGTCTTCCATTAGCGCAATTATCACCTGCAAATTAGCAGTTCTTCAGATGTGTTGCGATTGGCACTCACAAATAAGATAAGTTTATTTTCGAAGAATTGGCGACGCCACATGTTGTAACAACGAGATGCTTTTCATATTACGCCTCATTGACGGCGATGCTGTTCACTGTACTTTTAGTCTCTATGTATCACCGGGAATAGACTTGTTGATTTATTTCCTTGGTATTTACCGGCATACTCGTGAAGATTTCAAAAATAAGATGGCGCTCAGACTTGTGTGTCGAGGGCATCAGTGCACAGAGTAAACCACAGATATTTGGCAAGTTAATGGCATACTTTTCTGACGTACAGATATGACATATGATACTGGTGTAAGAAGATAAATTGGTTTTGGACAATTTAAAAAACGAAACGGTCTCACGAGCCCCTTCACTAGCTGTCACATAGGCCCCGGACACAGTGAGCGCCGGCAAATCCTCAAATATCCTCTCATCCCAGGAATGATCAAGCACTTGCTCTATTCTAGTGCTCAGAAGACAAACATTTTACCCAGTCGGCCAGGTCACCTCCCCACATTTTGGACAAATCAACATATTCTGATCCCACACGGGGTTGTCCGAGGACCTGTGACATGACATTTCGATTTTTTTGTAAAAAATATTTAAATCTACGACCCATTCTCCGTCACACTAAAATTTCACTTATCTGCGATTTTTTCTCAAATTGCATTTTCTTTCTCCGAGGATAGGCATTAAAATGACTTGCGTAAAAGTCTTCTAGATCGATTGCTGTTTAGCGGTGTCATCAAGAACATATCTTTCATCCAGTAGTATAATCAGTGTCATGTAGATGGAGTGGATCGGTGCACCCGGGGGTAAGTCAGCGGCCTTGTTACAAATTACAGAACGATCTGTTACATGAGTGACTCGCAGGATTTCACCCTCAGTGTGTATGTCGTATTGGAGGAAGAATGGTAATCTCGACCAGACACACCTTTGACGCGAAGTCACCCTGGCGCCAATAACGATAAAGGTTCGGGAATCTTTAAGGAACATTTGCGCTTTGCTATGTATTTTTGCATTTGGGTAAATGTGACTGAAGGGTAGCTATAATTTTTGCCCCTAGCGCGATCCATTCAGAAGGATTGTCAGGCACCATCTAATGTCAACGTGACCGGAATACTGTCGTGTGCTGACGTTAGCGACAGAACATACATTAAGCTGAACACGGAACCATACTTATTAGGAGTTTGCACGGGTAACTTGGAAATTTGCAAGGCGCTTTGTTCAACACCAGACAGGATGTTCGCTGTGATAAGCAATTAGCACCGCATTCCTAACAAGGCACATCCTAGCAGCTTTAACGGATTACCACCTTGTTTCAAGACTGATTGCATATTTATTTCTTTAGTGATATTTTGTACGTTACCATATTCGACACTTTTTACTCAATACCTGAAACCACTAACGTCAACATTATGAGGCTGAATGGCACTTCACACGAGGCTAACATTTAACATAAATGAATGTCCACATTTTATAAATCATTATGTGCAAACCAAAGTACAATAATGAATGCAACACATCCTTACTGGTGGTAAATAGCACCTTTGTTTTTTGATTATTTAAAAATTGCCCTTGGATAACAAATCCTTGTGACTGTGCGAAATGGTTTGCTAAAAAGAACTAAATACTTTTTTTCTGAAGGCTAGTTGCGGCGTTAATTTATAATCAATGATTCGCCTGTGTAGAGAGCTTAGGTCATTTTAAATCTTAATAGGGTGGATATTTGTCTTTCACAGCCTTCACTGTATATATACCACATATATAGTCGAGAGAGCGCTCAGGCGAGTTGCTAAACAAGGACAATTTGGTAGGCGTTAGTGAAAGATCTGGCGCTTGACCTGGTCACATTGCAGATTGGCCATACTTTGGCCATCAGATCAGCTAACTATACGGAGATGTGTCGATCTGCCGGGCTCTGGTGCTTAATGAACGGATGGATTGGCTAAATTACGGCACCCGGATACACTTGGCGGGTACCTTTCCAACTCCATTCTCTCCAAGTTCAATTATGTTCGCATGTGGCAAGGCCATCGGAGAATTTCAGCCAAATGTATAATGCATTTAAGAAACAAGGTGTGTTACAGTGTTACTCAGAGCTTTGAAAACACAGTAAACTGATCTGTTTAGATGTCTTCACCAGAGTGGCTCTGCATTTGAAAGTTTTTACGAGTGACGTCAGGGGCGAGTGCGCGTAACTATAGCAACATGCCAGATGTAGGAGTTATTTACAGTCTTATTACCCCCTCTACATTGTTATGGCCGTAATGATTACGTGTATTTTGGTAGGTTTTACTGCTTGCGTCAGGCGATTATATGTACCTGTTTGTTACAGGCTTGCGAACTCATTTAAAGCCATTTTACCGTCTAACCAGTTCACGTGAAAGCTTATTTTTACGCTGACGTGTTAGAAGATGGCATCCATGAAATGTTACGTGATAAAAAAATAAATCTTTTGTTATCAGGTAAATGCTGAACGGTACATCGATCTATGCGTCGAAACAAACATTCTTGTACCAACAAGCAAGCCATATGGACGTCAAGCACAAACCACCAAAGAACTAAGAAAGTATATAAACTACGAAATTATTACGGTTTTCAAAGATGTTCTAAAAACGCCAATGATGATAAAGACAGGAGTGTGGTAGACTCTTTTTTTGAGTCGAAACAGACATTCGTATACCAGCCGTCAACGAATAAGGACGATCCAGGCCAATTCCCAAAACGACGTGTAACACAAACCACCAAAGAGCTAAGGAAGTATATAAAGTAAGAAAATAGACCGGAATCATGCAAAGAGGAGCAATCAAAAGTTTTCAATGATGTTGGAAAGACGCAAGGTATCTTCTAGCGACTGAGTGAAATTAATATCCAGATGGTGTATCATGTCACGACGGCGGCCAGCATTATGGTGGGTGGAAACCGGGCAGAGCCCGGGGGAAACCCACGACCATCCGCAGGTTGTTGCCAGACCTTCCCACTTACGTCCGGAGAGGAAGCCAGCATGAGCTGGACTTGAACTCATAGCGACCGCATTGGTGAGTGGCTCCTGGGTTATTACGCTGCGCTAGCGCGCTAACCGACTGAGCCACGGAGGCCCCGAAGACCTATGAAAGCAGGCCAAAAAGGGAGAACGGAGAATTATTGAGAAGTTTGGATGCTTTCACTGTGTAATACTTTAGTAGGCCTTTTGTGCTGAATTTTGGTGTTTTTATAGCCCCTGGCTTTGTCATATCATATCTCTACCGAGCACTTGTTCAGTCTGAGCTTGTATATTTAATTTGTGCCCTTGTGTACACAGTGCTTATTAGTACACGGACCCTGTCTTCGTCATACACTCAGTTATACTGTGGATTTTACCTCTCGTGAATATTGCCTCTGTGCACTTTTTTAAGCATTGTGGAGTATATGCATCCGTTTGGACTTGACACCGCTGTACATGTAAGTACTTTAGTATTTGTATAGATACGGCTATCCTTTCTTGTTAAACTTAAGTACTTTAGTATTTGTAAAAGTCTTGTTATCTGTTCTTGTTAAACCTAATAAATTGTTGTGAAATAAAATCTGCCGGTTTCGGTTACTTTTTTGTGCGGCTAAACTGTGACAGCAAAACTTTCACTGATTTCTGATCACACACGAGCATTCCACATGATTGTACCTCTGGCATGGTATTGTCCTACATGTAGGCGTGCATGATAAAGCTGAAACTGTCGCACACAGAATGCGCCTTCGGAAGCAGTTCATACAAGAAAGTCTAAAAAGCCGTCAGAAGGAGATCACTGTGTCATGCATCGTAATTCAGGGAAAACAACAATTTAAATCATAAAGATGCAACTTCTGGTAACATCCTGTATGTTTGTTTAATTGGGCGAGTTTAACCTGATGGCCATAACTTTCCCAGTGTTATACTACACAGACGTTCTCTGGCCCACTGAGCGTCCGGGTAAGAGCTAGTCTATTAATCAAAATATAAACCTTTTCTAGACACAGATATATTCAGAATCGATCGATCTATGGACATGTCACAATCACTTAACCAAATGTTCTCCAGACACGGGTAATATTTCCGTGCCACGTGACGGCTGTCACATTACCGCGATATACGACTACATGCGTTGTCCGCGGAATATTCATATGTGCCGATGTCTGTATGTCCCACTGCCGCATTACTGCGAACACCGGTGTATAATAACTCAGGCTGCAGACTCAACAGCCTGGGATAAATTGATTGACTGTTATTTAATGCTGGTTTTAGAGATGTCTTTACGGCACCGAAGCGAAACTATAGGGGTAAAGAGCTTTGGCCGGGTAATGTTAATTTTTGTACAGCACATAACTTTAACAACATACTGCCCATGGCAAAGGGAAAATATGAAGTATCTCGTTTTTCCCATTCTAGATGATGCGCATTTCTACGTTATCGTACGGTAACGAGACAACTCTCGTATGTGGATGAGCGCCATCAGCGTAGTGATTTCCCCCCCCCCCCCCTCCCAAAATTTGGGGATAATTGTTGATAGAGGCGTATCAGAAGTATTTCACATTCCTTAGGTCTAAAACTATCCCAATGGTACAAAAATCAAGCAACTACCTGCATCTAAATTAATCACAGACATCTAAAATACAAATGAAATATTTACTCACGTATTAGCTAATGAATATTTATTCAAATTTATGTTCAATTTATTCAACATGGCGGTGCCCAAGAAAGAGGCATGAAAAGTGGGATCGAAGAATTAATCGCGTATGCCCAGGCAAGCGGTGGCTTTTCTGTAGAGCTAAAGGCAAAGCAGGTCACCGCTCTCCATTCGGCAAATAAGCAACAAGATGTCATTGCAGTGTAATCGACTGGATATGGTAAAAATCTTATATAACAGCTTATGTCTTGAGTCGTTCAGCATCGGGAACACAGTAAAGAATCCATGATAACTGTTATTGTATCCTCTGTGAATACGAAATTTAACTTGCTATTATTCAGCTTGAGCGCGGACGGAGGTGATTATAATACGCCTGTAAACAACGTACTGCTCAACTGTTCGGTATGTTTACCATCACGTGCAGTTGCTTACATAGGGCGAAAGTAGTCATCTCAGATCAGGTGATGTAATGCACGAGCCTCGCTTTCAACGTCACTGTTGCAAAATTTATGGCGCCCAAGTCTGTTAAAGATGTAATCTGAACGTGTTCAGTAGGTACATTTCTACTTTAGAATTCCCTTTTTCCGTTTGACCAAACATTTGCAACATCTGATCCCAAGTTATTTGATTTGATTTACCTGGGACATTTTCACAGGATATCAATAACTGTTGTATAACGGGATAGCCTTTCTTTCTGTTTGGTGGCGACAATAGACCATTAACCTAAAGCGGTGAGTGTTAAGTGCCACAGAGGGCATCTAAGTACAATGATACAATTAGCAGATAACAAACTTTTATAAACAAAAATGCACGACAAGCCGAATTCGAGTTCTTCCACTCCTTACACGTTGTAACTTGATTGTTTTTAATGTTTAATGTGTTCTTTATGTGCGTCCATTAAGACACTTGTACATAGTTTTATCCAGATTGATTTATAAGTTGCATTAACATTTGTATTTACTAACGATATTACACTAAATGATTTAGAGCAAAGTTTTAATTCTCTAAGCCGATTCTCTCCTGCAGTAAGCGAGAAGGTCTGGCAACAGCCTGTGGATGGTCATGGGTTTCCTGCGGGCTCTGCTCGGTTTCCTCCCATCATAATGCCGGCTACCGTCGTATAAGTGAAAAGCGTGTGTATTTTTAGTATCCGATGTAATATTAACGTACTACAACTTTTCATATGGACGGCTTCTACATGTATAGGATAAATAATTTTAATCCATGTTCGATATGGCATTAAACCTGACCAGCGAAGCGCAATGCTGAGCTGTTCAGTGATGGAGACGATGGAGTCATATACATCGGAAAATCCCTGGGAGAGTGGCCATGTGCTGGCAGATGACGTCCCTGTCCACGCCCGGACAGCGTACTTTGGCCTAACCCATATTGATTCCTCCACATACCGGTTTTTAGATCTTCCCAATAACATAAGGTGTTTATCCAGATTTGCAGACAGCCGAAAAATTTCCCTAATAGCAGTTTGGTGATAAATTAGCTCCTTAGACATCGTCGAGAATATCTTGAAATATTTGTGTGCCTTCTGCCAGTGTTCATTGACCCGTTCTTTTTCAACTCATCACCCCAAGTGTGATACGGAAACAAAAAACAGAGGTATGGAATTCTGATAACCATTTTCCACACTTTATCCTAGAGCTGTGCAGCATATTGTTGCTACTGTTTCTTAAGAGGCCAAGAAACGGTTGTAATATCTTAGCACGTATACTTCCATCCATATATAATTTTCCACCGATCATTTCTAATCAGCTAAACGAATATTATGATTTACTCGATGAATTCGGGACCATGGGTTGTATGTTCGACGTGCTGTATGAGAATACCATGGTATACATTTTAACCGACGCATTAAACAGCAGCTGAGATACGTGTTTTGATTATCGACAATTAACCTATTTGCAAAGACCTGACATGATACACGATTTGTGTAGCCTAGAGCCTTCCGTGGATCTTTCCATCATCACTGAAAACTGTTGACAGCTATTTTTTTCAAGGATCAGCCCTTGTCTTATATACATTCCTAGTTCTTTTGTAATTGAAATTGAATGCTGTTTTTGGGATTGATCTCGCAATTATTGGCTTGGAACGTCCATTTTGTTTGACGGTTAATAATCGAATGTCTGTTTTTACTCCTCCATTCAGCCAATTACATGTATCAGTAGGTGGATTCAAGCCTTTTTCCTTTTCGTTTAGGGGTTTATATACTGCCGGAAAACCCACCAGATAAAATGTTCAGATAACTCAACATGAAGAGAACAACATGGTTAATATGTTTGTGCTATAAATCACGCTATTAGCTACATTAAATTTATAGTTGTGACAGTTACTGATGAAAATACCCTCGTAAGTAATGTCGTAAGTTTTCGCTTTGCAATTTCATAATTACTTGCAAAAAGCAAAGCTACATGATTTACGATGAATGACGGTGACATTGCATTCACTAGCAAGAGTATCACTCAGAAACCACTCATTATTCATTTTAATTTTCTCACAACGTTTTAACAATTTGCATTATAAAAGCTAGCAATTTCCTTCGTCGTTGCCCAGGAAATTTTTATATTGCGATATTTTCTGGAATGAGCATCTGCAAAATACACAATACTTTCAGAAAACAATTTTGTTAATCATTCAATCCAGGTCGTGATTGACACGTGTAGTGTTGGGTCTATATGTGATGTTCGGTATTTTAGATTCGTACTTGTAACTACGCTTAAATAACTGCACACTTGAGGTTAAGCTTAAAACCAATGCGGCAGACCTGTGATCATTCATTAATTATACACATGTTACATAAATAACGACTGTCAAAATCGTGAAAAAACAATGGATTCCATATCTACGTAAATCAAATTAGACCATTATCCTTTGCAATTATCTATCTGCTTGAGATTTCAACACTACTTCCATCACACCACTATGTTGTCTCCCTGGGTTGTGTTTTCAAAAATATTTCAGTCATGTCATCATCTTACCAGCAAGCCGTAGTATCCTGACACCTGGTCTTAAGTGATGCTTATGACAATCACCACCAGATGAGCTATATAGATTCATTGTTTAGGGCGTGACACATCACAAAATCACAGTGTTCTGACATCGAAACTTATTATAACAGACTAAATCCGAGAGAGTAAAACCAGAATATCGACCATAGTGGGACAGCTGGCAAATGGTTACCAGAAACTGGTGAGGTATGGCCTCGAGTGAATTTACAGCAGTTAAGATTCTCTTCTAATATTTCCTGTAAATGATTAAATGGTAGAAAATTACACAGCACCTTGGCTTAAGCGGAATTAGGTTAAAAATATACAGTGGTGTTATTTACAGTAGATGTTTTTGATGTCACTGGCACAGAATAACACCTAAGAATACGTGAAAATACCCCAAGCCAAACAAGTGTTAGTCTGAATGATTATTCATATACCCGTGCCCATGGTCTAGACATCCCGGAAAACGAACAATTCAAAAGGTCGAGTTAGTCTCGTACACTAAGTGGTTTACTTCCGGTTTACCTCCTAGTGACATGACCTGAGATAGTCTATAGAACAATTAGTTCTATCTCACTGAATACATAGCCGAAACAAACAACCGTTACTCTGAGGGATGCCTCGCCGTCACAATGCATCGCGTGCAGATCATACATTCAGAAGAATGAATTTGGTTTTCCAGAAATTAAATAAAATATACCGATTAAACTGAGTTTAAGTTCATATAGTACATATGTACTGGCATTTTGCTACAGCACATTTCAGAGGAATATCGCAAAAACTGACTTCATTGGTATGCATGGAACTATATTTATGTTTAACATAACATAATTACTGTTACTGGGTTTATTCACGTGCTGTCCAAGGTCTTCGTATTTTTCATCAATGGACTTTAGTGACCGAGTGTCCATAACACTAAGATGAGCGTGTCACACCAAAATAACCAAACTGCTGTTTAGGAATACAATGCAGCAAAAAAACAATATGAGCACATAAAAGAGAATAGATCAAATTATTTAACGGTTTACCGCGAAAACTCACGAACTTTCACGATGGCGGTCAGTTCATGGAAGTTCATTCTTTATCACATCTTTTCAATCTTTATATCATAGTCAAATTAGCGAGAGCTGGAGATGAGCTTACTGATCACGAACCGATCGGCTCACGTGAGATCCTGGCCATCCCTAAAAAGCTAAGGTGCGTGCATGTATAAGCCGTATAAGCTGAACCCGATTGATAACGTATCATACTGTACACACCAATCCCCACATTATTAATAATAATGACTGATCAGATATCCTTAAAATCGCTAGATTTAGATTTAAAAGGATACTTTTTAAGTCACAATATTACCAGTGAATTTCAGGAGCTTGAACAATGAAGAAACCATTCTACACGGAAACTGTCGATTGTGTTAGAATGGTTCTTTTATTATCGGCTGACACAAGTAGTTTGTACGATGGGACAAGTATTTACAAAACCTCCACATATGCGTTTAGGATGCCTCAGGTGTTGAGAAAATGTGCATGTCTATCTGTAAATCTGGGAAACGGGTAGATCGAACGCCATGAAGATGAATCAGTATATACTTGTATAAAAATTAATTTTAATACCTTCTCAATGAAAAGCATGGATGAAGGATGGGTTCGTTGGCTTGCATTTGAAGTTTGCCTAAACACCCTGCGAGGAATGTTATTGTAAAATTGAACGACGCTTTGTTGCAATATGCGACTTCTCCGAATTTTTTTTCGGAGAATTTATGCTTTTGCGTTCTGCTAACCTTGTTGGTAGATCAACACATGAAAGTCATCGTTGTCCGACAATCATCTCCTTAGGGGAAACATCCTGCTCAGATTCCTCTTGTTCTGATATATACGATGGAAATAAACTCATCGCTGTTTGTATTCCAAAGATGGTTTCCCACAGGAAAATATTTGTGCTAATCTCAGTGACAGAAAGCTAGACAGCTTTACCCACACCAGGTTTATATACTTGATTCAAGGAACAGCCCTTGGATTTATGCCACCCGTATACATCCGTCAGGACATATCAGTTTAAAGAAAACTACTATGTAGGGGAATCAACGTACACACTGTCGTTTACATTTCTGTAACTTTCTTTTACATCTTAATTTATGTCTTGTGTCTACGAGAGTAAGAATGACTTTAGTGCAGCCTGGGTAAATCTTCCAGACACGTGAAAGGAGACATATTCTTTTGATACTGGAACTTATCAAGTTTGGTCACAGTGACATAGATACGTGTCCATATCCCAAAACGACCTTTGCGTCTGTCTCGGATTCGCACTTGTGGTGCTCACCGTATGGTTTAGATTTATTTCTCATGTCACGACATATGTACGCCAATAGTCAAGACGCACTACTTACGTCGATATGTCATCCACAGATATGACATGAACTGGATATTAAAATCTCAGATAAATCACGGGGTCATATCCGAGATCTCATAAAGCGTCTGGTGCATGCAATATAAACTTGTGCAGTAAACAAAAACGAAACATAAAACGTGCTGGGCCACCTGCTTCAGCAAGTCAACCTAGTAAAATCAGTGCCTGTCAGAGGAGACGCTCTCCAGAGACCTTTAATTTTATTTGAAAGGTTGAAGTTAAAATGATTAATGAAAGGTAAAGTTTGCATATATCCGTACTTTGGTCTCAGGGAATGAGTAGTAGTTCACTGGGTTGCTTGGAGTTCTTACTAATAAGAGCCTTGATCTACTGCCCCCCGAAGCGGACGCTGTACCAGTTGTGCTATCGGGGTCTGTCACTCTACATAGACGACATCAGTTTCCTACCTCACCATCTTTACAACAAGAAGGGACAATCGCAATGCTGAAAATGTTATCATCGTGTGTATCGCCAACTAGAAAAGCAAGAACCAGTGTGACCAGTGAATTCCATCAAATGACTTTACAGGTTTCGTTTGCATCAAATATTTCCTTAGTTATGTGTTGCTCGTTTCATTCATTATAGTTGATGACTGACGTACGTGTGTCTATTCTGGTGCCGAAATCATCTGACAAAATGCCTCTTCTTTACATTTTCAGTCATGATGCCCGGATTAAATTTTCTAAGTAAATGCTGTCATATTAAATACAATTTTTTTTTCATACTGTATCTCGCCATCCTCAGTCATTACAAACATTATGTCTCACATCAGAGTGTTTGCCAGAAAGTTGCCAAAAGTGGTAGATTTAGGCCAGGTTTTCAAGTTTCCTTCGTCGTTCTAAAAGGGAAAAGTTCTTGAGTACGCCGTTAATACATCAACAAAAGAAATTGTGTTTACGACATGTTTCCAAAATTGATAGACGAGTGTTGTAAGATAATGTGTTTTCCTTATTTCCTCTAGGGCCAAAAATATCTCATACCACCTGATTGATCGGCCACATGCAGTGTTTATAGAACTGTTACGGCCTTTGTGTCATGTTGACAGAACCCTTCAGCCCTGGGGTCGTTCGGCAAATATTCAGCCAGTAATAATAGCAATTAAAATTTTTTTGACGGCTGTCACAATGTCAAAGTAAATTTGATTCTCTCTCGCGTAACAACTATATTGTAATTAACAACAACAAAAACAAACCTTTGTAATTATGATTCCAAACCACCACGATTAGATTGACAGCTGCGTGAAGGCTTTATAGAGAAATAAGCAATAGGTAAACGGGAAATATATGTAAGATGAAACTCTACGAAACTGGCCCTAGAGCGTTTTGAAGATGAAATATTCTTATCTTCATCCAAAAACATTTCCTTTATGGTGCACCATTACCTGAGTGGTTGCGACAGAAATTTACCAAACAGCTTATTAAATGGAAGTTATATACTCAGCAGGATTAGTTTGATTCGACCCAAACAAAAACTGGTCACTGTTGCTCTGTTTAATTTGGCAGTCAATGATTCTGTAGTGAAGCGCTGACAATGTAACATAACCGTTTCATTTCATGTCCGGCCTATGTATATACAATATAACTTAGTGGGTGGGTAAATGTATTCTTCACAATTTTCACGCCATCGCTCCATGTTTCCTCTGAAAGAGTGCACGAATTTTTTTCTTCCATTTGGAAGTGTGTGGAATATATACAGCATCTAAGATCGATGAGATCCTATAAGTTATGGATTATTTAAAACCCATTTGAGAAATCATAGAAATCTCATCTACACGAACTATTTTTTGCCACAAAATCATTATTTTCTTTTTATACGCATGTTTCAATTGCGAAATACTCAAGGAATGAATTATGACATTTTTACCTATGGCTTTATTATTCCAGTTCTGTAAACTGACTTTGTTAATACTGACGTAGTAAAAGCTCTTACTTTGTCCTCAACTTATGTTCTGTATAAACAAAACCACATTAACATCCTCAGCTATTAGCTTTGAAAGAAATGGCGGATAAAATAAATCGTGTTCGGAGAAATTGTCAAGAAATGTTTGCCTAAAATTGTGTTGTGATATTGAGCTCTTTCTTTGTGCACAAATGGCATGTTAAGCGTTTCTAGCCACGGTAACAATGTGGTGGATTACTGTAGCAAGCGATATCACGGATATGCTGTCTTCAGGGTTTAATGAAGACCAGGCTCTTGTGGAAAGTGATTCACTGTAAACTATAGTTTTCACTGTTCTCACTATTCAAAATATGACAAAGCGGTTGAAGGCTCTCGTGTGACGACTTGCGTATTTTAATGTTCGTGGAAAGACTACTTGCCTTCACGAGATCAGTTGAAAAACATCCTGGCAGATGGGTTAAAAGATTGTGAATCCTTGTACATTTACATATACGAGGTGATACTTACATATACGTGGTAATACTTAGATTTCATTGTTATCATTGGACCCAAGTAGGACTATGTGTCTAAAGCAATAAATGATATATGCACTGAATTCTAAAAGAAACGCGAATTTTTCCAGTGTCAAATCAGAAGTATTTATTTATTTAATTGGTCTTTTACGCCGTACTCAAGAATATTTCACTTATAAGACGGCGGCCAGCATTATGTTGGGAGGAAACCGGACAGAGCGGGGTGAAAACATATGACGATCCGCAGGTTGCTGCAGACGTCCCCACGTACAGCTGGAGAGGAAGCCAGCCTGAGCAGGCTAGAACTCACAAATACAGCATTGCTGAGAGGCTCCTGGGCATTACGCTGCGCTAGCGCGCTTACCAACTGAGCCACGGAGGCCCCAGTATCGGAAGTACATTCTAAGTAATCAAAGGTGTGTAGATATGTAATGGATGTTCCAGATGGTGTTTTTCAATTTTAAAGATAAGTATCTTCCGCAAACGCAGCAACTGTGGTGTCAGGCGGCACCAAATTGTACTGATTTGAATTTTCATATACCTCCTAAAATGTTTGCTAGTTGAGTTGAATGCGTTTTCTTTTCACGAGATTCTTGGTATGAGGATGCTTCTTAAGGAACATAAATTGGAGAACTGTTCCTTTCGCATTTTGATGCAACAGGGACCATGCCACTTCTGAGTGCTGATTAACGTCAAAGAGCCATCGGCAACATTCAGGCAGGTTGGAACGTCTCACGTGTCGCCAGGCATTATGATACTCATCAGCCCACCATATACAGACCTCTTGACCGCTACCAGGAAACAAACACCGTTAATGGCCGTGCTCGGAGTGGGCGACCGCGTGCGACAACGATCCGTCATGACCGCTTCATTGTCAATTCCAATCGTCGGAATCGGTTCCTGCAAGCAGCCACTACACCTCGAAACACAGTTGAAACAACGAACCGACCCATCAGCACCAATACTGTACGTCGCCGACTCTAGGACGCAGGTTTGCGTTGCCGTCAACCTTATGTTGGTTCACGTTTGACTCACGGCCGAGTGAGGGTATGGCGACGTAGAGTTGAAAGGTTCAGTGATCCATGTGTATTGGAGAATGACCGTTGGGGACGGCCTCCCGTCATGATTTGAGGGCCGGCCGCCTGTAATCTTCCAAAACAATGAACAGGGAATGGTAGAGGCGTCACGGCGTAGGCGCTACGTCGATGAAGTTTTGAGGGCTGTAGTTTTTTGCTCGAAGACGCAACCTTGTTCTGCAGCAAAATAATACAAGAGCACATACCGCAAGATTGACACAGGCATTTCCACTAAACAACGCCATCCAGACGACGGATTGGCCAGCATTAGGTCCGGATTTAACTCATATCGAGCACCTCTGGGATGAAATTGAACGCCGCATTCGCCACCAACTTATGCAGCCAGTTACCTTGCAACAACTGCAACAAAGCGTCGTTCAATCTTACATTAACATTCCTCGGAGGTTCATCCGAGGTCTCTTCAACAGCATGGGTAGAAGATGTGCTGCTGTTGTTGATGCTAATGGCGGTCGCACTCGTTATGGATGTTAATTTTTAAATGTGTTGAGCCAAATTAAAGCCAAATGGGAGTTCTTCCATTTCCATTCATTCAGAAGAATGAACACCACATGAACTTTTAACTGAATTATTGCCTTGTTGTGTAAGAGAAATATGTTTTCATAAAGTCAACCGGCACTTACTCATTTGCGTTTTATACTATATCTCCCATTCGGGTGTCTTTTGGAATTCAGTATATATTATCCAGATGATCCCTGATTTCCGCCTCAGCTTACTGCATGTAGTATTTTTCAACTCAATTGGAATTTCCTGACAGAGCGTATAAATTATTTCAACAAATCTAACCGCATGGCTACCAGCATTTCCCATCAGTTTGATGTGACGCAGATGGCCATGCGGTTTAATAGATGTCACATCAAAGGGGTGGCCTTGGCTCTTAATGAGTCTAAAATTTAAATGAATAAAGTTGCCTTTGCCTCCATGTATGAGCAATGCAGCTTTCACTAAAAACACGTTTTTGCCTCAATTCACTACATCATTACATGAGCTTAGTGTAGGTTTCGAACTTCCTGCCTTTGAGTGACAAACTCTCTAAGGATTTTGATAAACTGTAGGCTTTATGTTAGACCAGTAACGCATTTCTTCAGACAGTTCTAATACTATTATTATTATTGCAGTGCTTCCTCATTATTCAAAGGGTATGGGTTGACCCAGGCATTCCGGACTGATCTCTCTATGAACCTGGCCGCCGTCTTCCAGGTATCAGCGAAAAGAGTCTTCAGTAAGACACATCAACCGATTGCCCGGAAGGCAGCTCGGATATCTGAAGGTAATGCTGTTCGATATGACGTTAAACCTGATGGGTGAAGTACACTGCTGAGCTGTTCCCTGATGGAGATGATGGGGCTTGTACAACGGAAAAGTCCCTGGGAAAGTGGTCATATGCTGGCAGATGACGTCCCCGTCCAAACCACGATAGCTTACTTTATAGCCTAACCAATATTGATTTCCCCACAAAGCTTTTTTCAGATCTTCCCGGTAACATAAGGTATTTATTCAGATTTGCTGACAGCCGAAAAATTACCCTAATAGCAGTTTGGTGATAAATCAGCTCCTTACACATCTTCAAGAAAATCTTAAATTATTTTTCGTGTATTCTGCCAGTGTTCATTGACCCATTCTTTTCCAGTTCATCGCCCCAAGTGTGATACTTAAACAAAAAAACAGAGGTATGGAATTTTGCTGACAGTTTCTACACTTCAATCAGTGGGTTATAGAGCATATGCCCGCTTCGGCTTCCTACAAAGTTGAGTAACGGTCGCAATAACTTAGCGCATATGCTGACGTTCGTAACATTTTCAGCCGATTAGTTCAAATCAACAAAATGAATTTAGTGATTTATTAAATGTTTTGCACCTATACAATGGGTGTCAGCTTTATGGGTGAAGGAGTAAATCGCCACTGTTTGAAAAGCAACTGGACCATTCAATGATTTACACCCTAAGTCGGTATAGCATGCGCTGAATTCAAGCACGTGAACTCATTTGTACGTGGATAACCGATTCACGGAAAGACAACAAAATTTCTTCACATAAGAAAAAAAGCAGCACATACAGAGGGTACCATTGGTTATTGCCACTCTAATATTAGCCACATTAGTTTCTTTGCTGAGACAGAAAACAAAAATGCTTACACTAATGTTATGACCCAAACTGTCTGTATTATAAAAAGATGGCTTGTTCAAAATACACGACAATTTAGCCGCACAAAAATGTAACCAAAACCAGCAAATTTTATTTTACAACAATTTATTAGGTTTAACAAGAGCAGATAACAAGACTTTTACAAATACTAAAGTACTTAAGTGTAACAAGAAAGGATAGCAGTATCTATACGAATACTAAAGTACTTACATGTACAACGGTGTCAAGTCCGACGGACGCATATATTCCACAATGCGGAAAACCATACAGGCATAAATGCACAAGTAAGAGGAAAAATCCACAGTATAACTGGAGTGTATGACAAAATTCCACAGACAGGGTCCGTGTACTAATAAGCACTGTGTACACAAGAGCACAAATTAAATATACAAGCTCAGACTGAACAAGTGCTCGGTGGAGATATGACATAACAAAGCCAGAGGCTATAAAGACATCAAAATTCAGCACAAAAGGCCTACTAAAGTAATACACAGCGAAAGCATCCAAAACTCTCAATAATTCTCCTTTCTTCCCCTTTGACCTGCTTTCATAGGTCTTATATAGACTGGTGGAATTGTCTAGAATAAGAAAACACTCGTTGTAAACAAACAGGCCCCGAACTGAGGGTATTCTGGAACATTCTAAAGCAGAGGTAGACAGCAGGCCCTGAACAAGCATATGTAAACAGTGGCAAGCTAAATTTAGAAGCTGACAGCAGCTGTGCACATAACACTAATAAAGTCGATAGTTTACAAAATTTCTCTAAGTGCATTACAATATCGTGCATAAAATGCTCACATTATTCCAGAAGCCGAACTCTCAAATAATAAGAAATTTATGACGTTTGGTCGTCGGGAACAATTGTATATCCGGAAGGGTTATTGTTGATAAGCTATCAACAAATATGAAACCAGCAAAATATGCACGTTTAGAAGTTGATTTCTGCACATCGTATAGACGACAATTTCCATGATTTCTACAACTCCCATCGGATGTATATCCTGAGCGCTTTATTATTGTGCAATATTTTGAACTGGTGATCTCAAATACGAAGAACATTTCATTG
The DNA here is from genome assembly GCF_032854445.1 of Liolophura sinensis. Taxonomy (NCBI): domain Eukaryota; kingdom Metazoa; phylum Mollusca; class Polyplacophora; order Chitonida; family Chitonidae; genus Liolophura; species Liolophura sinensis. The sequence goes on from NC_088304.1 coordinate 20,623,564, forward strand.
GTAATTGGTTTTCCAGCAATTTACCAAACGAACATAATTAAGAAATAATGCTCGCGTCAGGGTAGTCTAATGGTTGTTTTACATCAAATCGATGTGGAAGAGTTTATATTGTAGGTCGAAGGCGAAGCCTGAGACCTTAAATTTGTAAACTTTTCTATTCTATTACCTTGGTAGCAGAAAAATGTATTCGTCATTATTACAAAAACGCCATTGCGGTATAGATTGACAGCAAAAAACGCCCCCACTTTCCCTGACACGTTGTTTTCGTCCAACCGAACGTTCTAAAGGGGCGTGACCTAATTTTGGACGCAACCATGATGTGTTTTACAGGGGGTGTTAAAATGCAATGCTAAATATTACGGACGTGCTTCACGACTAGGGTAGAATAATGAAAAGAATACGTTTGTTTCTCGAAAACAATTTCGACTATAAAATAAAGCACTATGAAACAAAACATCTGCAGGGCTCCTTTCATGTAACAACAGACGCTGTTATCAGGATAGCCTTCGGTGAGACAGGCACGGTGTCAAACAGCGGCCACACTAACAGTGAGCTGGGGAGGTTGCTCGTTGCTGGCAGGGAGAGTTCGGGGAGATCAAAAGTTTTCCCAGACTCTGTCTAACGAGCTAAAGGAGCTGGAAACCTCTGGCATCAGCAAAACGACAACAAAAGTGGGGAGCTCAACTGTTTAAACGTAATTAAAGTTTGAGTTAAGTACGAAAAAAAAATAATTGAAACACACAAAATTAGGTTAACAATAGTTTGATACTGAATTTTATTAGGTTTACTTGTGTAAAATTTACTCGGATAAACATCAAGCAAGGATTGGGAGTTGAAAAGGACGATCTGCAGCCAGTCCGCTATCCAGAGTATATGAAGTTGATGTGAACTCTGCTGTTATTTATTGTTGCATTGTGGAACATCCCTCCAAAACTTTGAGGCGTGACTGAAAACTGGGATTTTGCCATTTGGATGGAATTGCTACTGTTACGTGTAACATTACAGTCGACAGCGTCGGGCATTTGCGCTGGGAGTGGCGTGACTGACATGGGAGTATTTTCACTCAACGACATTTTCACTTTCAGCATTTTCTGATAACACACTTGAAGCATGCAGGGTATTGCTGATTTCACGGCGTTTTGAAACCGACGGTTTGGTGACATAACTCCGTACCCTGGATTCATTGCGGTGGCCAGTCACAGATAATAACGTCCATCACAGAAACCCCGGCATCAGCAAGAACTGTGGCTGTCGTAGCCCGGACGCAGTGATTCGTGTACCGGCGGTTAAGTTTTGCATCGGGGCAAATATCAGACATCATGGATCCGATTGTTTTGTGACCCATTGGTTGATTGCCCTACCATGGTTTGTGGTCAACTGGGACGTTTAGGAGAGGCCGCTGAAAGAAAGACTCGCAGGTAGAATTATCAGGTCCGTATGTAAAAAAAAAAAATTTCGTGAAACCATTATTATCCCTTATTGTGCAGCATTCAAACTTCCCTATGGGCTTTAAATTATCTGTAACCTGACACTTTTCTTCTTTAAAATATACGTTCGCTTCGACAGAAAAAATAGCCATTTTGTTTCTTTGTTTATATTTGTCGCCTGCTTTATTCAATGTAAACAACAACCTCTATCCACCCATAGAACTACAATTGACCCCTCCAGAAGTCAAACGCTTCTGACTCGTGATGGGGGGTATCTAACGACTCAGATAATGTGCACTTGGCATAGAACCAAGCAGTGCGTTGTATGTAATAAAAAGGAATTAGATTTTTAATGATTCCATAACTTTAAGCTGTGTATCAACCATATCCTAGCAATTAGTTTTCCTATGCTCCGACACCTCCCCATACAGAAGAGATGTCAATGCTACCGTTCAATGCGTATTCGTTCACGTCCCTCACTCCCTCCTCCAGGCTCTCACTGTTGACGAAAAACGCGCGAAGGTGGTCGTAGTGTTGTTTTTCAGTCTCGTGTTCGTTGATGGCTAATTATCTTTCACAAATGGGACGATGAATTATAAGTTTGTAGGTAACACGTGGGAAATCTCGCCAGCAACGTTCTAGAGATATGCCGGATACCCCGCGAATTCCGGATTCCTTTACCAATTAAACGTGTGGCATCCTTCGTGCGAAACATTCTTGAGTATGGTGTTAAGCCACGTTAAATGATCCAAGGCTCTGCGGTAACACACAAATAGCTTAAACTGTGAGGTGACTAACATTTTCCATATTTGTGCTGTATTTATAAACGGGGCTAACTATTTTTCATCTAATAATTCTAGATTTTATAGACTCGTCTTTTTCACATAGCTGTGGTGATGATGAAGTATGGGGGCATGTAAAATGGTGTATACCGAAATGTGATTTTTATTTTGTGTTGAAGTCCTGGTTATTTCTTTGAATTATTCACTTGATCTGGGGGAAATATCGCGGTTGTTTTTCCATTGCTGAATAACCTCGAGATTTTGTCAAAGCAATTAGTGACCACACGTGACCATTTGTCAAAATTTTGGTCAAAAATTCCATTTTTCCTGAATCAGTTTGTGTTGTTTATCCTTTATAATGTAATTTTGGTTTACAGGCGTTTTGTTTTAGGTTTCATCATTATATTAATTATACCACTAAGTTGTCTCCTTACAGAAGGCCTTGATTGTGGTTTCAAAGTTATATTCGTTTTATATGCCAAAGACACCAGGTACGACTATCTACCCAGCCACAGTATACTGGTGTCGAAAGCAGATTCACGGCTGGTCAGTAAGGCATAGTGGTTAGAGAATATATTTATTTTATTTCATTTGGTTGATGTTTTACGCCGTACTCAATAATGTTTCACTTACACGGCGGTGGTCAGCATTAGCATGGCTGGAAGCCGGACAGACCGCGAGAGAAACACACGATCATGTGGAGATTGCTGGAAATATATAGTTATAATAGTAAAGCAGATCCCTCTTTTATAACACGTAGGTATCCTAGAAAATGTTTGCCCCTCAAAACAATCTCTGTCCCGTACTTTAATTGGTTTACTTCCTGTATATCTCCGGCTGACATGATCTGTGTTAGTCTACAAGACAGTTAGTTCTGTCTGAATTAATACAACGTTAACTTAAAATTCAAAGAGGACACGAGGAAAAGGGGACTAACGTTTATAGTGCGATACACTTACCCCTAGTGTGTACCGAAAGGTTATTGCAATGTAATGATTGGGAATAGCAGAGACTTTGATTTAATTAGTATATATAAATCTATGCATAAAATGTAACATAAATACCTTAGGATATTTGCGGGCTGTCCAAGATCATCTCATTTGCATCAAGAGACAATTTTGCGCCTTTAGTACCTCACAGATAAGTTACCAAATGATTGTATAAAAAAAACTGGCTGTATAGGATCGTGATAAACAATATTAGCATGCGTCGAACATTATCATTGTACTTGGGTTAAATTTTTTGCCGATGTAATCATGACAGACGACTTCTAAATTGATGAAAACCGGAATGCCGAGAGGAAACCTTTCACCAGCTACCTGATAAATCTTTAGACTGTTAAGCCACAACTCAACTACCGAGAGCTGGATTCGACCTTGCAAACCTGTTGGTCAGGACTGATCGGCTCCGGTGTTTTATATTTGATGATGTATTAAGTTGTGCGCAAATGGAAATAAGGTATGTTTAAACAAATATTGAGACGTATTACATCCCCTCTAAATATTTTTAATACGCACTGAATGCATACACCAATGCCCTGACCTCACCTCACATCTTATCTTATCAAATATCTTACAAATTTGATGTTTATCATCGTTTACTCGCCAACTTGTTTTGCCTACATCTTGATAATTGGTTTGGAAAACCCATACGTGCCACTTTCATCAATTTCGCCCAATTCACATGGAAGATTTATGTCCGCAAATGCTGACAGCTTCATAGACTGTTATACAGGATATAATTTGAAACAAAATTGGGAGATCCTGACAATATATCCCGTATCTTCACATATCTTCATTTTACTTTTTTTATCCATAAATATTTTCTAAAATGTCATTTAAGAAATTGTCATACACCTACCTTATTTATAAGATTGCGTTACTTATTACTTTGTCATTGCAGTATACTTGACAGTGTTCATAGTTTATTTGTGAGTGGCTCTTAAAAAGATGTGTGGCCGATATTGCTGGGCAGTGATAATATTTATTATGGTTTTGTCTGACAAAAATATTTCCGGCAAGCACCACTGGGAAAAAAAAAATGTTTAAACAATAAAAGGAGCTTTAGACAGTAGTTTAATTGTAACAAGCGACATGTGGACATATTGTTTTTGTAAAAACTAAACAATGTGTACACGAAAGTATCCGTCTCGCACTGTATTGTCATGTACTCATCAATCCCATCTATCCACACAAAATAATGGGCAAACTTTCTAAACTATGATGTTAGAAGGGCATCTTTGGTCAATTAGAATGCCCTCGTAGGGTGCAAACCATATTTAAAGTAGACTCCCAGCGCTTGCACTGCCAATCTGCACACAGATAGTTTCATAACCCGTAAATCGATTCCAATCGTTTCGAACGGAAGAAAAACGGTAGAATTTGGTGATCGGACATCAGAAAATCTACTCCATGACGATCAAGCCACCGTTGACCTTGTGACGTCAAGGCGGTACATTCCCTGCAGGCATATGGAGCTTGTCCGTGTGTACAACACAGAGGCAATCGCTATACTTTGACAACTAATTCCGAGATTATTCCATGCTAATGCGTGGTTGGCGACTGCAGTAACACAACACAGGATACTGTAAAGTTGAACACATGATCTAAACAGCCGCAGATTGAGAAAATATGGACTAGGCCTCATTGAAAATACCTTTCGATTACGGAAATGCTATTCACAGAAGCGCCCCTCCCCCCTTCCGCCCCGGGTATTAGAATGGGAAATCAGTGGTAGCCTGCATTAAGTGTTATTGATGTACGAATTATGATATATTAAATATTAGTATTAAAGGGGATATGGACCAGCCTGCTATCCAGCCTGCTATTCACAGAACCTAGTGTTAAAATCGGGAATTATTGGTATCACGTGATAGCCCACATTATGTACCATTAAAATACCAAGTACGAATGTCTGCAAGTGCAGTACTGGTGGAGATATGGCATAATACATCATTTATAGAAGTAATGACTTGTCCCCATTGAATAGCTAACCATCCTCTGCGAATCGCAGTCAAAGTTATGGCACGTCTTTAAAAACGCATTATCTGTGGACTGCAATCATTCCACGGATGTCCAATTCGTGTCTGACAAACAAGACGGGAGAACGTTTGTGTCATCTACTGTTGCCCGCATGTGAGCGAAAATCGACCATCGTGTTGCCCATGCAGTTGTGGTATATGCTGCAGCCGCTTTTAAAGGATCTAATGCAAAAATAATTAAGGATTAGGACATAGGATGGCGCCTGGAAAAAGCACACATTGTACAGTGGATTTTCCAATGCTTCGCAGGGTTTTTCACTACACAGTACGTGCGGGTATTCACGGCATGACATCATCCGACCAGGGCTCTGCGGCCGATAAGATGCACATTCAGTCCGTCTTTAATGTTTGTTTGTTTGTTTTTTTTTTAAGTGGAACTAGTTAACATAACGATTTTTTAATGCAATTTACATACTCGCATGGCATAAATATTGAGGCTAGGGAATATTCAATGTGAATGCAGACGTTGCTGTGGTTTTGATTATACTTACGCAGGTTCCTTTAGACTGTTTCAAGAATTTATGTTCAAGAGTGATGTTCAAGAGTTGGAAAAAAAAATGGATAGTTGTCTGTTATACTGAAAATCGGGAAGATCGAAAATCTTTATCGTTACGTGCATCTCACATAGAGATCCTTCCACAGGAAGGACTTATTGCCGTGAAAATGAAAAAGGCAGCAATGGTATACTTTCTGAGGGAAGGCTGTGTAGACAACTAAAAAAATGGTGGTTTTCAAAACCGTTAACCCTTAATACATTGCGTCAATCCGATATAAAATGTAAAGATGTCGAGTTTACAATATGGTATGTCTTTGGAGTATAATATGGTGTCTTTTGGGCTGATCACCGACCAGTAAATTAAAGATGGCTTCATAAATTATACAGGTTTTCTGCCGTACAGAATGGTCCACTGGCTCAGGTTTAAACCTGTGTAAGCCTTTTTTGCGCTATAAATATGAGAAGAAAAGGGTCCTATATCATCTGTTTGTCATTCACGCTGTGTAGAAAAGGTGAAACCGTTGGTTTCTTGTACGGCTCATAGATTTCTGACGTTTATGTAACGACTGAATAGAGCTGAGACTATTGGCAATAGTAAAGATGATCCCTTCTTGAAAGCCTTTGGAATAAATGCCGTCTTTTTTCAAACTCAAGACCTTTGCTAATGTTGCTCTCCATCTGTAGTTTGGTTTATTTTTTATGTTACTACACGTATACGCCGTTAGTCAAGGCACACTACATATACTTCGATACCTTATCACTAGATATGACCTGTACCGGTTATAAAAATCTCATTTAAATTAGGGGGAAAATATGTACGAAAGTAATGATTGGCCATAGATCTGGAGCTTAAAGGCACCTATCACTGGAAAATTCACCTTCCAATCCCAAATCATTTCCTGTAATAAATATATGTAAATAATATACATGCTTTGTGCAAAAGCTAATAAAAGACATTCATCGATATGGTTTACAACAGCTCATTATGACGGCATATTTTAGATGTTCGAAATGAGCATTTAATCTTACAACGAAATGTAATCTCCTCCATGTCACTTTTATGACGGGCAATGTATGTCCGGTCAAGTTAGAAAAAAAAAAACCCGCTATAAACTTAGCACCATATCTGTAAATTACTTTATACTTAATCGATAAATACTGTACATTTTCGAATAAAAACATTGTCTGCAGTTACCAACGTATACATGTAAACGACGCAGCTGGGTGCACATAAAACAAAACACGTATGTACAATTTTACCTTGCGCCGTGACAATATGTTCCTTTCGCTCACTTTCCGCTGCGATGCAGCAAGAGTCCCGTGCAACCTTTTTTCATGCGTCTCATAGGCGCATGCAAACTACAAAATAAAGACTACGGCATCAATGCTGTTTTTCCACATTTTAAGAATGTCTTAAAGAACCATACATTCAGCGTGCCATAACATATTTTTTCTACTCGTTTGCTGTTTATGTAAGCATATGAGTAACTTTGCAAATTTACAATAAACCGGTCGGCAGGACCTGCCATTACGCATATACATCATCAGTTTATAAAGACCTCGTAAAAATCAACACACTCTGTACATTGTGAACCTCTGTTCCTCATTAGGGTGCTAAAGAGGCGTTTCTGATACATGATGTCACTATGTACATACAACATATCCATATCACCTAAACCACATAAGAATTAAATGAGACATACCCAACGTAATGACCCAGGGGCCTCTCACCAATGCGGTCGCTGTGAGTTCAAGTCCAGCTTATGCTGGCTTCCTCCCACCCGTACGTGGGAAGGTCTGTCACCAACCTGCGGATGGTCGTGGGTTTCCACCGGGCTGTGCCCGGTTTCCTAACACCATAATCGTATAAGTAAAATATACTTGAGTACGGCGTAAAACACCAATCAAATAAAAAAACATATCCCTCAGCAGCAGAGCTGTAAGCCATTCAAGCCGCCAATAACAGCACTGAGATCTGTTCTCACCAAAATTCGCTTCAAAAACAGCAAGAGCAGAACAAGGTGAGTAACTGAGCAAACGTAAAACCTGTAGACCAGTCACACATGTATGGGGTACATTATGCATTGTGTAAGCTGTAAAAAGCTACAAGAAAACGAACGTAAACATGCTTAGAGTATACTCTTACATCGAGGAATATACTATCGTGCTGGAAGTTTTAAAACTGAAATATAACCTCTGTTGTGAAAACGGACTACTTTTATCATCAATCGTGAACAAGTTATCCATAGAACATGTACAGAGAGGAATTACTACGCCTTAATGGCTGATACGAATATTTTGTACGGAATAAAGCATTACAAATTTATGCGAAATCAATCTGTGTGAATTAGACACTTTCATTCCAAGGTATAATAAACACATAGCAATTGAAGGATAGCGGCATTCAACAAACACTTTGAGACTTGAGTGGAAACAATGTTGACATTAACATGTTCACAAAATTCGGCGTGATTGTTGAGTTCAGTCAGTTTGACAGACACACGTGGAGTGAATTCCGATCTAAACTGACTGCCAAAAGAAACTTTACAGAGAGTTCAAATCAATTTATTTTGCCAAAGCAACAAGCAGGATGACTGAAGTTTAATATATTGAAAAGACCAATGACTTTAGATATTAAAAGTCTTGGGTAAGAACGGACAAAGCAGCCCTCAAATCATTTTACAAGTGAACAAACAGAACAGGGGTGGAAAAATAGCCATTCCATCTCGGTTAACAATGGACAGAGTATACAAAATATCGCGTGTGGCCACCCCTTGCTTCAATGCATGCAAAAACTCTCCGACGCACAGAAAAAGTCAGTCGTCTTATGAGATGACGTGGGATTCGTTGCCATTTATCTTGGAGAATTAACCCCAGTTCGGTTGGCTACAAGGTGTGGCCGTTGTCTTACTCGACAACCCATGATACCCCAAAGGTGTTCTGTCGGGGGCATATTTGGGGAACGTGCAGGCCACGGCAAGACATTGACGTCGTTGGCGTCCTGGAAGTTCTGTACAACTCGAGATTTATGGGCTCGTTGTCGTGCTGGTACAGCACACCACATGGCTGCTGTTGAAGGAATGGCAGGACAACAGGACGTAGAAATTCATCCACGTAACGTTAAGCTGTTAGGTTCTCGTAGATGATGACCAGTTGTGTCTGTTCCTCTCCACAAATCACACCCCACACCATCATGCTGCCACCACCAAACGGTACCACATCCTGGACGCATGGTGCAGCTGTTTGTTTGCCTCTTCGACGGTAAAGTCGCTGTCTGCCATCGGTTCGGAACAGGCAGAAGAGGCTTTCATCCGTGAAAACAACACGCTGCCAGTCACGTCCAATTCGAGCCCATCGCAATCTCTGCCGACGACGTTCTGCTGTCAACAACTGTCCTCTGAATTCCGTGAGCCATGAGTCTCCTGGACACGGTCTGTCGACTGACCCGGTAACCTAAGGCATTGATTGACTATGACGTCACTGTCAGGAAGCGGTTCCTCAGGTGTAAGGTGCGCAGGTATCCGTCTTCTCTGGGCGTAGTTACCCTAGGCCTACCTCTTGTTGGCCTGTCCGATGTCTGCCCTGTCTGTCTCTAACCTTGCATCAAGTTTGACATAGTTACACGAGAGCAGCCGAAGGTCCTTGCAATGTGGGCATGAGTGGATCCCATGGATACCATACCCAGGGCCCTCTCGCGTTGTTCTGGAGTCAATCGAGGCATTACTTTCGTGGGTTTTAGTCAGTGCACAAGTCCAGCACACTGTGCATAACGTTTTTATACACTTATTACATGTGCAGTTGCGGACATCCATGGGTCACGTGATTTTTTAACTGCCTTCGTTGTCTCAAAATAAATCGTGTGCGCGTATATGACGCTAGTCGCACATAGAAATTTGCTTCGAACAATGTTTTCCTATTTCTTATTAACTTGCTAAAAAGGCTGGTTAAATTAACTCACGGAGTCGTAAAGTTTCTTTTGGCCGTCAGTTTAGTTTATTTAGTTTCACGTCTCCAGAAAGTGCACACCAATAAATTATACGATGGAACGAAAGTCTGTCTTACTGATAAAGAGTACCTCACACACAGAAGAGTCCCACGCACCGATATTACGTTGTTACGAGGTAACGGTACAGGGCACAGCTCGGCGGAAACCCATGACCATCTGCAGCTTGCTGGAAGACCTTCTCACGTACTACTGTATTTTGCTTTCCACACTTATTTCATGTCACACTTGAGGATTTCACCGGTAACCAGCAATCGCTCCATGGTTCACTCCAAACAATCCGTTACACGAGTAAAAACGTCTTCAAAATCGCATTAAACAACATTAAAATGGATCATTGAAATGAATATATGTAAGGATGTAACATATGTTTTTTTAATTAACAGATGAAAGCTATTTGATTTGATGCATTCATTATGTTTCTTAAACCCTCAGTGGCCTTAAGTTCTGTCATACCCCGAGATTCACTAGTCACACACTGAGCTTATCAAACTATTACTACCTTTGTGTCATGTTTACAAAACTCTCCAGCATTGTGTCCTTTGACAAACACATATGACTAGTAGTTATGATATTTATAATTTGTGCGGATGGCGTTTACGAAATAAAAAGTAAAGGACCCAGAATGGTAAGGCGGGGAGTCGGCCCCAGTGCAAGAAACTGTGCTCCTCAAGAAGTGAAACTAATAGTAGTTGTGAATGACAGCTGTTGACCCATTTGTAAGGCTGTTTCTGTTTTCAGTTCTGTTTTCGTTTCCTGTTTGTATGGCAAGCATGCACTGAAGCAATGTATGGGTTATAGAATCGAAAAATGGTAACCTGCTCCGGTCACAGCGCTCATCGCATTATAAAGTTTATTTTTACATATGAAGACGTTAACCAAAACAAAACGTTGATAGTATGTAGAAATACACACACCATAGTTTCAGTAAAGATATTTTTCTGGTTAACGTTGATATTCATAGTGTAAGTTAAAGACACAGATTGAAGACATTTGATCGAGAGTGTTTTTTGGGGAGTTATTACTAATCAACCACCTCTTTCATGGCCATATAACTTTTATGGGTGATGAGCTTTTATACTTCTGATTTGGAATTTTACAGAATTGCGCTGGGATTTTGAAATTTGCACTTTCTTATCGTACTTCTCTGGGGCCGATTCTCCGCCTTACCGTACTAGGTCCGTTAGTTATCTCCCTTGTGTGAAATGTGTTCTTTTGTGAAATAGCCATTGTTATGATGAACAAAATTACCACAATGGAAACTTTTAGGCAAAGAAAACACTGACATGTTCTATGTGGTACTCAACACTGTCCACAAAATTGTTAAATGTATTTTTGAAAAGCGTTTTAACAGAGGGAAATTCTTATCCCACACTGGATTAAAGACTTATGTTTTCAGATTATATATAATAATATTCCTTCATATTTGATCATTGATTTCATCTCCGTATTTTGTACGTCGTATTACCCAGCCTTCATTCAAGGTTAATGTAGATGTAAGTTTAAAACTCCATTCGCTGAAAGTGCCTTATATTTGAACTAAATCCGCGATAGTGACGCAATTAGTACCAATGGATGTTAACGGACTAATTTAGAGCCGGGAGTTTGAGAGATGTTTGAGTATCCTTGGCTAGGTACATGACTCACAAGGTTTATTTATTTATTTATGTATTTGCTTGCAGTTTTACGTCATAGTTAAGAATTCACAAGACTGAAAGATAATTGTACCAATAAATTTAATTATTATTACTTAGTGAATATTACTTCTTTGTTCGAGGTGACCTTTTTTCTGGGTGTAACAATGAGGATACAACTCTTGGCATCTTTTGTATATTTTAAATTCCGGGTATTCTTTCCACCATGAAGACTTAAAAAGTTTTAGTGAAGTTTTCATTCCAGCAAACCATCTTGCTGAAGAAATTTCTAATAATTTCCAAAGGTAACGTCTAGGCACAAGTGACCACAGACCAAATCGCCACCAAAGTCGAATTGTTTCAACTGGACAGGTTCTTCAGCTATTTAACCTATCTAACCAAATGCAAAAGTTAGGCTGTCCGCTGACATTTTTATCAGTCGAGAGTGTCAAGGAGATTGGTTAAACCTCTAGAATTACAGAACGTGTCCGGTATCCAAGAGTGTGAGCAAACCTGATTGAGTCACAGATTGTGAGGAAAGAGTACAATGGCCTTTACAAAGCAAGACATAGATACTTTGAGTGACAAGGCACTACCAGATGGCTTGATGTTGAAAATATTTTAGTCTGTGTTCCTTTTTGAAGCATGTGTATGTAAAAAAGATGAATGTTAGGGGTTGGAAAGATCCCATTCATGAGGTACTTTATAAACCAAAAACCGAATGAGTCACTAAAATTTTGGACGGAGATACAAATCAGCGGTTTTTAGTACACAAACCAGCCGAATTCTGCACAAATATACCCCTATACGGACGTGAATCCGAAATGTGTCTATAGAACACTGCACTGAGCTAGGCCAGTGCAGGAATGGTCACCAGGGAAAAAGGAAGGAATAAAGTGGCTAGAAAGTCGACACAGAAAATGCTGTATTGTCCTTGACTTGATGAAATCGTAATATAGGTTGCTTTGTACCTTTTTTCTACATATACGTGGTTTTCATTGTGAGATTATGTTTTTGTTTTTCCCATTTAAATTTAAGCACTGTCAAAACTGACTCTTTAATTAAAAGTCAACGGTACCTTTACTGTCTTTTAAACATCACAGCCACCTGCTGCATGTCAAACTGATTCGAACCACTGGTAGCCATGGGAACACAATTTAAACGAAGGATTTTTTTCGTGGATTTGATATAACTCCTTGGAATAATAACTTTGCTCTGCGAGGAAATTGCATTTAAATTGGGAAATACATTCTTTTCCTTGTTGATTTTCCTCGGATTTCCAGCATCAGTTGGACAATATATGATCTGGCTTGACTTTCTTCCTAGTTTTGACAAGTGGACTCATGTGGGAAGAACGATTAAAAATTGACAAGGTTTAATATAAGGTCCTGACAGATCATTTTCTGTTGATGAAGAAAGTCCCTGTCTTAGAAGCCGTTTACATTAGGTCTAATATTACAGTTGTATAAAATATCCGCTGCACCGATAAGATTGACTAAATGTCAATGTCATCTTGTTAATGACCGTTTCTGATGTTCATGTTCCCTTAAGGAAAATGTTCTTTCAATACAAAAACAAAGCTTGATCGCGATCAGGGAAACTTATTACTCTGATAGTTCCTATACTTCTTTTCGATGCAGCGGAGATTATAATGTAGTAGTATCGCGTGACAAATGTATTTCGAGCTAAGTTTGGAGCCCCTTTTTCGATCTAACATTTTTGACCTGTGATAGGTATCATTTTGTTTGGTAGGCTCTAATGTTTACCGCCACGTGTTCATTGATGGGAAATAAAGGATACTCGGGCGCATGATTACGGCTACTGTTGGGAAAAGCTGGGTTTTCCCGGGGCTCTGCCCAGTTTCTTTCCACCATAATGACGGCCGCCGTCGTATAAGTGAAATAGTCTTGAGTACGACGTAAAACACCAATCATATAAATACTTAAACATATATTTTATTGTTGTTTAACGCCAAGCTTTAGAAATTCTTCTGACAGACGATTCCGAAAATGGCGAGACCGGTAGAAACCACCTACCCTTAGGGAGTTACTGACGAACTTCTCCAAGTATGGCGTCTTACATCATACAGATGGCAAGTAAGCTGTACTCGACAAACCTAGTTCAAGACCACACCAGTGATCGATGCCGACCGATTATTGTCACCAATGCCCCGAGACATTCTCATTTTCACCATATTTATGCAAAAGTGAGGATTAACCATTGTACTAAGGGGTAGTCCTTAATACCCACCAGGCACAATTTTTAATGCCCCTTTCGCCTTAAAGAGAAATTAAAGACCATGTGTGGAGTTAATTGTTTAGCTTTTCATCTCACCTTTGCATCATTTATTTCTGATCCGTTAAGGTGACCTGGTGATCAAAACTGATAATCACCGCTTTTATTAATTTTTTAGTCACATAGCGTCGTCAAATGCCTTTCTTAAATTTCTTGACTGCATATACTTGTACATGTAAACGACAGAGCATTTGACCTAAGCGTACACGTGTGAGTGAGGCAACAACCAAATTAAATAGTAAAGATGCTCGTAACGTTGATGAAACTTTTGCAGAAACTGCATGTTAAACGTTGTATGACCGTTTGGCAGCATTTGGGTTCCATGCACGACGTTCATGTTTCACAAGATGAACAGCTGAAGTTTTGAAACAGTTATATAGCTGTTTTTTTTCTAAATGAGTTAGAATTTCCTCACCTCAGACTCCAGGTGTCCCAAGCCTACGCTTATCGTCCAAGTCGAAAATTCAGGTTCGTACTGAATCAAAGCAATACGGACAGTCGTGTGCATTTATGTCATTTTGTTGTGATGGGCGTCACTGAGTCATACAAAGCCAATATGCCGACTGGTGAATGAGAAGGACATTACTCTTTACTAACTTCAGTATACACACGTATTTACCAAAAAATGGGGCACAACTGGTATCCCTTAAGACAATCTATATACAGGTGATGTATGGTTTCCCTGAATTTCACGAGTTACTAACAACAAATTCAAAAACCTCATTAAACAACGAGCCTTCCATAGAAACGAACAGACGTATGCGTGGTCATTTTACCATTCATAAGTATGTTTAATTAACATTCATCTTTAAAATGAAAATAAAGCATCCATCTATTTTTCTGCAGGCGGGGAAACAAAATCTATAATGTAGAATTGTCGAAGCAGGTGGCTTGGCATTTGTTATATAGCATTAATTACCGGCAAGGGTATATAATCTCAGCAGCAATATGTTTATGAGATATCAAATATCAACCGTCATTGACCCATGATTTTCGTAAAATTTCTATGATCGATACATGTTATTTTAGGGGTGATGTATCGGTGTAGAAATTGGTCTTGGCAAACAGCGTGGATATATGTTCTGGCAAAAGAATTAAACCAAAACCAGGTGGTGAGAACCAGTAGTTGAGGTAACGATGTGGCAAACATCTGGGTCGTTGTAGATGTTTTGTCTTTGTGACCAGTCTTGTGGCCAGATTAGCACCTGTATATCTAAGAGAAACCCATTTTACCTGCGTAAAGGATTTACTAAAGGTGTAGCAAGGTCATGCTTACTTGTGTGTACACACATCACGTAAATCAAGGCGACGATGAAAAATGTAACAGATATACTATGGACAATGTAAAGGTTGAGTCACCTGCATTAGTTTTATTTATTTATTTGATTGGTGTTTTGCGCCGTACTCAAGAATATTTCACTTATACGACGGCGGTCAGCATTATGGTGGGTGGAAACCGGCCACAGCCAGGGGGAAACCCACGACCACCCGCAGGTTGCTGACAGACCTTCCCACGTGCGACCGGAGAGGTAGCCAGCATGAGCTGGACTTCAGCACACAGCGACCGCATTAATGAGAGACTCCTGGGTCATAACGCTGCGCTAGCGTGCTAACCAACTGAGCCACGGAGGCCCCCATCTGCATTAATAGTTTTTAAAGTAGATATGTTCTGGTACATGTAGATGTGTAGGGAAGCAAACATGAACACAAGATCCGCTAAAGTGAATTGTTCTAGATTTTCGTCTTATTTCTGTCGTTTCACAAAAGTGAGAAATTTTAAAAAAGAGTACACAAAGGTAGTGTTGTTAATCGGATTACATACAATGTTTAGGTTTGTTCATAGGAGAAAAACAAACATATCACTGAACAGCCGTCTTCATTACTTTTCTAGATGGCAGATTTATATAAACTTATACTTTAAGCAGGCATCCTTATTTTCTCCACGGCATTTAACCTATGTTTGACCATGTTAAATTCCAGTCAAATAAATACATAAATCCACCTTTGTGTACGTGAAAATTCGACCAGGCTTTCTGCAATATTAAATTCGGAACGACTTCATTGGTTAAATGTCACGTGTGTTTTGACGGTGGCTCTCGCGCTATTTATGACCAATGACAAAGCAAAATGAAAAGTGGCATTACTCATAGTATGTGTTGAAAGAAGCAATTTTATTACGAGTAGATGAGTGCCCTGTCGTTCATTCTAAAAGGTATAAGAGAGACACAATCTCTTTACACAGGGAAAAGCATACAAATTCCCACTATTGGAAAGCCGCTGTCTTGACTTTTCACTTCGACTTTATGACAAAAGTACGCTAAAAAACGCCACAATTGCTTCTCTTCACATAATTAAAACTAAGCGGGTTGGAAAGCCACAGTTTTTGTTTTTAAGTTGTCTGCTCAACCGTAAACTTAAAACGGTGTAGCAAACCTGTGATCCTTATTGTTAATCACGACATTGAGCCTAAACGTTTGACAAATCTATGTGTCAACAAAAATCGACATTCCCCGTCCATAATCACAAGGCCAGTTCGCAGAGAAACATTCAACACAAACCACCAAAGAACTAAGAACGTGTCTAAAGTACAGAACGGGTTCATGCAAAGAGAAGCAGTCAAAAGATCAATGATGATGCCACCGCTTCGGTGGCCAAATGGCTAGAGGCTCCTCCTCGAAGAACGGCAACATTTCGGCGGCATAAACTCGTCCTGCCACAAGAGGACACAATGCATGTACACACACCTAATGCCTCCTTCATCGTCATGTGACTACGAAATTGTTAAGTACGATGCAAGACCCCAAGCATACATACATGTTAATTGGTGATACGAAGACGCCTACGTCGTGACAAGCGTTGTTATTGGTACAGGTGTACAATTGAGTGTGCTTGAAAGGAGCTCTTTGTAAAATAGAGATTCATTTTAGGGAGATGTCGTCATCACCTTACTTCTGACGTTGGTGTTTAATGGTTTGTCCTCAAGCTATTCGATCATTTCCTTTGGTCAAATTTCGCAGACAGTCAGTTAATTTTTTACATGGCCCTGGTGAAAAATAAGTTCCTGAGACTGACAAAGAATCCGTTGTGATATTGTCAGTAAACTTCCTGTGCTCGTGACATCATGACATACACGTACGTCAAATAACTCATTAGAAAAACTAAGGGCATAGCAGCTAAATCCCTTGCACTCACCTGTCAAATCTTAGCTTAGAAGGGCCTTTATGAAGGCCACAAGTACAGGTATATGCGGCCATTTTCGTGATGCTTTATCACCTATCATTATGTATGAATATCAGGGATTGGTGGGTGCAGTATAATGCAATATCAATCGGAGGATTTTGTCTGAATGGTCATTTTTTTAACAAAATGATGACATCAATATAGGTGATTAATGTGGAGTTGATGTTTAAAGCTTGACTAGCTAGCTGAGTCTGTTTTTTTTTTTGGCAAATAGTGTTTGTCGGAAATATTATGCCAGATCCAACCTTATTAAATATTATCACTGTCAAGATATATCGGCCTCATGTATCACTGACGTGTACTTTCCATGTTACTTCAATATTTTTTTAAAAAATGCATCTTATAGCGTTCAATTTGGTTAACCCTGTGTCCATGGTAACAGCGAATTGAAACTACATGTACCGGGTAATGCTACATGTCTGTATACGTGTATAAACATTGTCAGATGGCAAAATGATACGTAACACTATCTTATAAACCAGATAGACGTATAATACAATCACCCCGGAGGACATTCCAACAAATACTTGTGGATCAACAAAAGAAGAAAAATAGACATGGAATTTGTGGGTTATCTTGACAGGATTTCTTGATTTTTCCCCCCAAGGGTTAGATTATTTAATTCACGATTACTGCCCCAAATAGAGAGACAAAGGGCTAAAATTCGTGCCAATTTGACAGACAAAACACGATGGAGAAGTGCAATCTGTAAAATGTTCTCTGTTTTAGGTGTTTTTTGATGGACGGTACGGTTTCTTGAAAACGTATTGAAAACATACCATTTGCCAATATTTTCCCTGTGAACTAAACTACGATACCTATATATATCATACGTGAGAGGTATCTGGTAAACGGCAATAATTTTAAATGTTTACATTTTATAGATAGGAAAGGCAAAAACAATATTATGCTGAAACACTCGTCCTTTTTTTCATTCATTTTATTTTAAAACATTGATTTACATTTCCTGGTTACTTTTGGTGATGCTGTTAAACACATCTTTTGGCACATGTGTGTCGAACATTTGCCAATACATTTTTTGTATATGCTGTGATCTTGTATAGGAGAGCGATATAACATTGGTAACATCATAAGAGGAGGAATTTTACGGTAACATCATAAATCATAGATGTAGCATCTTTTGATCATGTTCCGTGATGCCGAATCTTATTTTCATTATGTGCATGCGATGCACTCTGTCGCTATTGAGTCTCTTTGAGCTAACAGTACATGTGACTAGTGTATATTTTAAGTTACTTAAGTATTCAATGAGACGGAACTAATTGTGCTGTAGACACAGATCATGTCACCCGGAGGTACACCGGAAGTATGTCACTTAGAGTACGAGACATACTCGACCTTTTGACTGGTTTGTTTTCTGGGATGTCTGGACCATGGGCACGGGTCTGCAGACAGTTATCCTCAAAGTGCAATTGTTTGAATGAGCGATATTTTTCTGTATGCTTACGTCCTATGAAAAGATGTTTTCTAATATCTTACCCTTTCTAAGGTATCGAGAAGTTGGCATGTTTTCCTGGTACATGTAGGCCGTGAATCTAAGTTCAAAGCTGAACAGGGTCATGGCTTATGCATTTAGATCGGTATCTTTGCACCGGATTTCTTGATACATATCATCAGCATTGGTTGACACGGTGTCAGTACACTGTGATGCTCTGGGTGGGTCGGTCAAATGCTTGACATTCTGTCTTTTAACATAGGCCATGCACTTAATTTTCAGAGGGCCTGGATGGAAGACCGTATCGGTTTTATCCTGGATGGCATTGCTCTTGTTTAATTTACAGTTCTTCTTGTCTTCCTTTTGTGCACCATTGGTCTTCTGTGACCAAAACTGAGAAATATTGTTTTTTGTTTTGATTGGTGTTTTACGCTGCACTCACGTTTATTTCACTTATACGACGGCGGTCAGCATTATGGTGGGAGGAACCCGAGCCTAGCGCTGCAGAAATCCATGTCCGTAGGTTGCTGGCAGAAGATATCAGAGTAAGGGAAATTCTTCCTTTATAACAAATAATTATCCAAGAAAATGTTTGCCACTCAAACAACTGCATGTTCAGGTTACTTATCCGCAGACCTTTTGCGGACAGACTTTCTCACGTACGGGGAGGAAACCAGCCTGAGCTGGACTTGAACTCACAGCGACCGCATCGGTGAGAAGAATTTAGCAATAATACATAACAGAACACTTGATTATTATTAAATAATATAACATAACTGCACTTTAGAAAGTACGTAAACACAGCACGTGTGAGAACTATTCTGGTGTGAAATCCGTGCTCTGAAAATCACAATAATTTGTGGAAACAAGTCGTGCACTTAACTCGAAATTGTGGTGTTTTGGGTATTGTTGTAATGCGACACTAAAACGTTTACAGCTATTAAGGCATTTTAGACGTGTCATGGCGATTAAGGTGACATGGCGTTAATATAACACGATAGATCTCAAACTATATGTATTAAAAATTGCATGCAACAAAATATTGCCTTAAATTATTAACGAACTTTTTCTTACTATTTCATTTTTCATATTGCTACTCCACTAAATGACACAATGTTAAAGATCCCTGTTGGTGTACATTGTACATGTAGACTCTGTGATACTGGGACGCTAGCTCATAAAATGCTGAGAGGTTTATTACAAATGGTCTGTGTATTTGCTAGTTTTCCTCTTGAACAGTTTGACAGCTCTCAAGGCCGTGTGAATTCGTTAGTTAGAGTATTGCCAAGTGTTGAATTATTAATGATTGTGTCTCAGAGGGAAATATTTTATCACTGTTCTCTATAAACCATTTTGATTTTTTTTACAAGAAAATTGCGACCAACTTTTTCAACTGCCGACTCCATTTAGATGTATGTGAATATTTCTTTTAACTCTATCAATGTCATGCGGTCGCTGTAAGTTCAAGTCCAGTTCATGCTGGCTTCGTCTCAGGCCATAAGTGGGAAGGACTGCCAAAAACATGCGGATGGTCGTGGGTTTCCCCCGGGCCCTGCCCGGTTTCCTCCCACCATAATGCTGGCCGCCGTCGTATAAGTGAAATATTATTGAGTACAGCGTAAAACACCAATGACATAAATAAATAACTAAATAAATCTATCAATGTCCCAACAATAAAACAGATGCACAACCAATATCAGAGTGACTTACAGCCAATCACTGCGATCCATGATATCCTGGGGTGAGTTTTACGACGCATACTTAGTGTTAAGTAGCCCTAAGGTATTCTTCATATCTGGGCAGCATGCGACTTTATCGTAGTTAAGGGCTTAACTATCTAAGTGGGTTTCATGAAACAGGTCCCTGGTTACATAATGCTGTTTGCTCATCTGAAGCTCTTACAGGTTATTCTCTTAAGGGGTTAGTTTCTGCCTCAGATTTTAAAACCCTCAACACTGACGTCAAATGTTTGAATTCACTTCATACTTATTCTTAATGAGCCTTTTTCTTGTTATTTGTATGTTGAATGTGAATAATATTTTGAATAATTCTAGGCTCCAGTTCCAAGAAATTGCAATTACCGTCATTATGTTTGTGTATTTATGTACCTAATTCTACTTAAGCCTTGATGCTAGGGACGTGTATTTTTTTATTATTTCAGCATTCACTTGAACAGATGGGAAAAAAAACCCATAGCTGATGTTAATTAATAAGGAGGCTGTATTTCGTCGGTTATTTGTGACCAGTTGCAAATTATCATATCGTCATGGCTGATGCAGTTTTATTCTCTGTATTGTAAGTCTTTCATGTTATTTAAACCTTTTAATGTTCCATTTCCGCTTTAAAGGGGAAGATCTCCGGTCGTACCTGGGAAGATTTGCCAGCAACCTGCGGACAACCTGCCCGCTTTCGTCCCACCATAGTGTTGACCGCCGTCGTATCAATGAAATATTGTTGAAAATGACGTGAAAATCCATTCAAGTGAATAAATAAATCAAAAAGGTCAGACAAAAGTCCAAAACCATTCGAGTTGACGGGTAGGTTTATCTAGTGAGGGTCACGAGCGCGCAGGGTATATTACTGATTTTGCTTGGTTCGAGACTGTACAATCATAAGAATAATAATAATTTATAATTACACTGGGCTGACAAAGTTATATGTAGTCTAACACAGGGCCTAAATGTTAGTGGCCAAAGTTGCTGTTGGTCTTACTAGAGAGTTTATCTGTTAAATATCGCTTGACGAGTGATGCGTTTTTTTTATTTTTTAATAATTGTGGACAATAATATTCTCTTTACGTTACAGTTGGACATTTTGAGTAATTCTAAAACAGTGAAGTCTAATAAATTGCGATTAACATCATTATATTTTTTGTACCTAATTCTGCTTAAACCATGGTGGTCGGGGGCGTGTAAATTGCTACAATTCACGCATATACATGAACAGTTAGAATAAAACCCTGACTAAAGTAAACTGACAAGAGGCCGTTACGTGTGACCATTTGTCAGCTTTCACACTGTCGTCACAGTAGTAACTACTATGTGTATGCATAATTAGGTACACGTGTACGTATGTGCAAGTGCTTCATTCCAACATATGAGTATTAACCAGTTAGCATCTCTTGTCAATTAAATTTAAACATGTTATGGGATACAATAAGCCCTTTGGGGTTTCTGCTCCCGCCAGAGTGCTATAAGTTGTATTATGTTGACAAACTGATGTATCCGTACATATGTAATTATGTGTGTGTGTATATACCTGTTTGTGTTAACCTTGATTAAGAAAAACCATTATTATATAGGCCTACTTATACTGTGCACCTTACGATAATATTTAAGATGTATTTGTATGAATATACGTACATGTACATACATATGCGTGTGCCTGTGTGTTTGCGGGTGTGTATGTATATGTATGTATATGTATGTGTGTATGTGTGTGTACATATATTTATATATAACCATGCGGATACAAGAGGTTTAGGTACAGAGAGGTATTGAGATGTTCTTCCTTTTCTACTTTCTTTCTGGTGAATAAATCAAATCAAAAAATCAAATCAAAACCAGAACTGAGCAAAAATGAGACTCACAACGGGCATTTTAGTCTAGCAAAATGCAGGTCTTTGGTAGTTTGTGTTGGATGTCGTTTTGAACATTGTATCGTCCATACATGTTTAGTTGACGTTCTTTCGACGCTACTCCACAAGTTTTAACAGAAATAGTAGGTTGTGGACAGCTAGTCACAGTGTGCAGAAAACAGGTCCGATAAATAATTGCCGGGCGATGACAAGTGCGGTCAGTGGCGTGTCGAATACGGCTGGATACGCTTCTTTCAACTTGACATGAAAGCTTAGCGGTTTCCGCCTTATTTCCGGAATTAATGTGACTAGGTTAAATCGTGGCCTGCTACGAAAGAGACGCCCAACGACTGGTCATCGGTCATCCTCTGATTTGGCAAATAAAACAATTTCCAAGTCTTCAGCAGCTGTCACCAGACATAGCAGTAAATCATGAAAGGGTCAGTCACAAGGCCATTTAGAGTGTAATTCCATGGAAATAGCACTTTTAGAGCTATTTCATAGACTACTTCATGGCTTTCCCATGGACAAATGGCATACACGGATGTGAAATAGGGGCTCCCCAAACATGATCTCACCCCCACCCACCCCCCCCCCCACCCCCCGATCCAAAACTTGAGCGAATGACGTACCCGTTTTCGGTGTTCTGGGGACATATAAATGTCTCTCTATTAGGCACTCAAAATTCATCAGAAACTTTAAAACCGGTCAACTAATTTGACTAATATCGTTGATTAATTTATTATATCAGAGAATCTGAACGAGAACCGATAATGTATGGAATTATTCATTCCAAACTACTAAAGTGGAAAATCATGGTAACGGCTGCTGTGAAATATTATTTTAATAAATCACACATCCAACTTAACTTTAAATTTAACACCTAGAGAAAGGGAGTGAAAATATAAACTCTGAGAGTGGCAGAGAGAATGTTATTTAAAGAAAAGAACTCTGGAGAAAAATATTAAATTTACAAAAAATCTGGGAGAAGAAGAGTGTAAATTACTTTAAAGACAGCTACTCTGAGAGGTGGAGAGATGAACATTAAATTATAGGCACTCCGGGAAACGCAGAGATATGAACTCTGGGAGGTGCAGAGCCCGTGTTGAAGTAAAGATAGATACTCTGGGCGGTGCAGAGCAAATATTAGTTGAAAGAAACTCTAGGAGGAACAGAGCCCGTGTTACAATAAGGAGAGATACTCTGGGAGGTGCAGAGGAACTATTACTTTAAAGAAACTCTGGGACGAACAGAGCCCGTGTTACAGTAAAGGCAGATACTCTGCGGGGGGGGGGGGGTCATTATTTTTAAGGGACTCTGGACGAAGAAGAGCCCGTGTTACAGTAAAGACAAATACTCTGGGAGGTGCAGAGGAACTATTTTTTTTAAAGAAACTCTGTGACGAACAGTGCCCGTGTTAAAACTCTCGGAGGAACAAAGCGCGTGTTACAATAAAGACAAATACTCTGGGAGGCGCAGAGGTAAACATTAAAGGAACTTTGAGAGGAACAGAATGCATGTTACAGTAAACACAGATACGTTGGAAGGTTCATTATTTTAAAGGAATTTTGGACAGAAAAGAGCCCGTGTTACAGTAAAGGCAGATACTCTGTGAGGTGCAGAGGAAATATTACTTTTAAGAACTCTGAGAGGAACAGAGCCCGTGTTACAGTAACGAGTGATATTCTGGGAGGCACAGTGGAAATATTGCTTAAAAAACAACGGGAGACGCAGAGAGCATATAACATTAAAGACATGAGCTTTGGAAAGCACAATGTTGTAATGAGTTATCAATAAATCACCAAATGGTTATCAATTAATCATGAAATTGTCAAAGATATACGTACTTTTTTTTCGTGCAAGAAATTGTGTGGATTCTACCGCCAAATGTCCGCATATTGAGGACTATCATTGTACGATACCAAGTACTCTGCCAACAAAGTGCAGCTGAAGGAGCGCACGCAAAACTAGCCATGACCACATGTTGTGCCACATGAGTAGATGTGAGAACTACATTGTTCACACAATTGTGTCCCTCAAAGCCCGGAGAAAAATACTGCCACCCCAAGTTGACAGATGAGTACTATCGCTCGCAAAATGTTGATGTGGGTAGGACCATTATATCAGTATGTTGACCGACATTCCCACCTCCCCACCCAACTTTGTGCTCTAACATGTGCCCCAATGCATAAGTTAAGCCACTTCCTTGCTTTATCCATGACCGTGGAGTTGGCGTATGTTGGACCATACAACTTTGACTTAGGGAAATCAAATCCACGAGACGTGTAGCCACTAGCCTAAGTTTGCGTACCGATGTGAGAAGCAGACAATGTGCACTATACGTCTGCCACCAGTCTTTTGTGTCTAATCCCAGATCAGTGCCATCTGGTTGGCGGTGAAGAGTACTGAATGCCTGCTTTCTGATCGATGACCGTATCACCCTGATATTCTGAGATACATTAACTCAGATTATTAAGATCTAGTGTCTAAAATTAAGTTAAGGGTCTCCGTGGCCGAGAAGGTCAGCACGCCAGCACGGCTCAATGACCCAGCGGGCTCTCACCAATGCCGTCGCCGTGAGTTCAAATCCAGCTCTTACTGACTTCCTTCCCCATCGTACGTGGGGAGGTCTGACAGCAACATGCGGCTTATGGCGTAAAACACCAATCAAATAGAATAAATCAAATCCAAATTAAGACAAATTTGAGGCATCAATGTAAGATTTACAGCATAAAGAACTTCCCTTTTCATCACGCCAGCTTGTAAAGGCCTACAAATGCACAATCGGTTGTTGCACCAATCCTCAATAAGTTTGTCTTACAACCCATGTTTTACATACCCAGCACTTTAGGAGACTTCGCTGAGACTGCAGCAAGCTGATACCTTGTCAAAGGTGACCTGCTAAAGTGTAAAACTAATGAAGTATCTTTATGAGGTCTTTGAGTCATTGTTAAAAAGGACATGGTCAAACCCATTTAACATAGGTCGTTTCTCGATCTTTACATCACGATTAAGCAGTAACAAGAATGCCAAGTCAACATACTGACCTTCAATAATGTTTTGTATTATGTGTTGAGAAACATGCATATATAAAACAATAGCATAGCACAAGACGTGCATCCGGAGGCTGGCACCTGCTGGTGCTGGCCACCATTAGGATGTCCTCGCTTTTGTATTCTACAACGCGTACAACTGATACTGCAAGGGATGGCGACCGTGATAAAAATTTAGGCTTGCGTCTTGCCGTGGTAGGTGCGCCCCCTCTAGTTTTGGACTTCGCTTTTCTAAGGGTACCACTATTGGAGAGCAAAGATGCGAAACAACTGAGTTGTTCGACTCTCAGATCAGTGTTAGGCCTTACACGGGGCCAAACAAAGAAACACGAAGACGCTTGAATAAGTTCAATGCATATATTTGAACAAAATAGACAAATAATACAACTGACAATATACAAAACAATACAAATAATTACAAAAATATATAGCCTCTTACTGATCACAACGTCCACATCCGAATGGAATATTCCGCCTTCCAAAGGCCACGTAAATATAGAATTCACAGTTAAGAGGAATCGAAGGATGACTGTCCGATAAGTGACAAGCTGCAGGGGACACGCACGCTGATGGTTTATTCCTCAACTGCCTGTTGAGGTGTAACTTCTCAAGGCGAACGGGTTGACAGTAGCGTTCGTAATGCCCAGCTATCGATGTATGTTTAACTCCTCCGAAATATACACTTTCAGGGTAAACTGGGAAGAAACGTACGTGATCGCACAAAGAGAAAATGCGCTCCAAAATTATGCCTCAAAAAATTAGCAAGTGGCGAAACACAAGCTCACAAATTGCTCTGTACAGGAAATGGAGTATGAATGTCGAATGGCGAAAAAGCCGATACCTCTGAACCCAACAAAATCGTTCACAGTGGATGACAATAAATCTGACTTCTCTCAAATGAGCTTGAGTAAATGACTGTAAGCTTCACAACTCCGTCGCTCATATTTATAGACTAACGTAATGCAAATTCTGGATGGTTTGATCGTAAACATGTTTACGACACCGATACCTTTCCAGAATGTATACTCTATGTACAATGACACTCAACACCGAAGCCTCGACTAAATCGACAGAATTACAGTGCAGGCTACAACGTACACGGAGGGGAAAATGTAGGTCAGACAATGACAAAAAAATATATAATACAATGTTTAAAGACCGGGTTCGTAACACGCTGACACATTAAAGATATTAGTGCACTCAAATTAAAAATGTCAATTAACATTCCTCTATATAACGTTCGCTGCCATGCACACGGTGCTGTTGTTGTTGTACGAGCAGAACCAGGTGGAAAGTATGTCTTTGATAGACACACTTGAGAAATTGGAAAAATTTCAAGTTTTCAAAGTTCAAAACCAGATGCATCTGTATTTTTTTTATTCATGAATTTCACCGAGTGTATCTCATATAACCACTCTGCCACGACATTGATTTTTTCCCCTAGTCTTATGCCCAGCACTAAAAAGTGATCAACAAATCAAAGTGAAATGAATTATTTGGCAAAGGGCAGCTGATGCTATAATGTACTGATGGCACGGATTTAATTTCTTTTTAACCTCAGAGAGTGCCATATCTTGAATTTCTTCTTGGGTAGTTTTAATTGATTTACTTCTATCGTTATTTACTTTCTCAATTTTTGTGTAGACAGGTACAATAAAACGTTTAACGTTTCCGGTTTTAATATAATACATGTATGTTCACTTTGGGTTGCGATTTTGAGTGTGCCGTTTAACAGTAACCTAATATCCATATATATGGATGAAGAGAAAACGGCTGCGAATCTAAGATTTATCGACGAGTCTTGGGAATGTTGAGCCTCACCCTAGGCGAGTGACATGCTATCTGGTCAATGAAGAGAGCAGAAGGGGTTAAATTGCGCTATAAAACCAAATTCTCTTTCCAAATGTCTTGGCTTGGACAGATACATCGAGGCAATCAGCACAAAGGAGTGCTGAATAAATATGAACACAGTTCCAAAGAAAATCGATAAAAATCTCCTGATTAAGTCAGAAATTCTACATATACATGTAACGTTCTCATCTGCAAGCATTACAAATAACGGATGACAAAAAGCAATTTTCTTGAAGTGAGCAAAAGGGATTTTTGAACGGCTTTGATTACCTCTGTTCAAATTCCTGAAAGCTGCACATTTGGAATCGCGGTACACCATAGAATCTGCTTGCTGCAGACCATCAAGCCTAAGTAAGTAAGTTCCTCTCAATCTGGGTGAATGTGGGGTTTTATGCCAGAATGTTTTGTTTAAATTATTAACGCCTTTCTCTGGGTACTGTTGTGGAGATAGAAAGTAAAATTTTAGATTGAGCACAACCACATTTTTGAAAAGAAAAAAGAAGAAAAACCAAGGTTTTATATTGAGTGCACACGTTATCTGTTTTACACCAGCTACATTATGCATAGACCATAAATATTGCTTTTCTTAGTTGCAAGAATGAAAAACACAACTTTGACTGAAAAGGTGTAATGGCTATAAACTGATTACACGTGACCGGTGAAATACAGTCACTTTTGAATTTACCTCAGCCAGGGTTTTATTTTACTGTTCATGTAATTGCATAAATTGTAGCAATGTACACGCCCCCTAGCACAATGGCTTAAGCAGGATCGGGTAAATTATACAGTGATGTTAATTGCAACTTATTAGCCGTCACTGGTCAAGATTTACTACAAATGCTGTGTGGCATACAATCACAGTAAAGCAATGCAAAGGGACTAGGCCTCGAGATGCTTATCCGACCAGCAGAATGACATTTTATTTCACATAGCAATATTTATACTGCGTGAAATAAAAAAAGATATTGACTTGAATCCTGGGGACATATCGATAGTGAATCCTTTGCTTAAAAGTCTGCAGGGGCCTCCGTGGCTCATTTGGTTAGCGCGCTAGCGCAGCGTAATGACCCAAGAGTCTCTCACAAATGTGGTCGCTGTGAGTTCAAGTCCAGCTCATGCTGGCTTCCTCTCGGGCCGTACGTGGGAAGGTCTGGCAGCAACCTGGGGATGGTCGTGGGCTTCCCTTGGGCTCTGCCCGGTTTCCGCCCACCATAATGCTGACCGCCGTCGTATAAGTGAAATATTCTTGAGTATGGCGTAAAACACCAACCAAATAAATAAATAAAAGCCTGCCAGGTGAGGGGGCTAAATTGTTCGTCATAGAAACGGAAGGTTTAATATTTAACTGATAATTCTTTCACAAGCATGCCATACCTCATTAGGGCTCTTTAAGGAACCGGACTGAGCAGACGGTCACTAACGTTGAGAAAGCTCTGTGCCAGCTATCAAAACAAGATAGTGGGTTTAATTTATCCCCATTATCCATGGGAAATATTGGCTTTGGCGAGATTATATCCTGTTTAGTGTTAAGGAAACCGTCATCATTGTTGGTCCAGAGAAGTTGGCTTAAAATTAATGTACTTATTTACCCATATCTTCAAAGGCAGCGACTGCAGATTATTGACACCGAGTGGAAAGTGGGCCGTGACACGAGAAGTAGGCTTCACACTCAAGTTCATAGATATTATGACCTGACTTGTCGCCACCATATAGAATGTGAAGTTTGGTGTTGACCAGGCCTGTAACACATTAACCCGGGTTAGTCGGAGCGATAGGAGGGACCAACGGGTCAGGCTATTCTGAGGTAGGCTAGATGGCTGCCTTATAATTTGAACAGTCTGGGCAGCAATCCCAGCCAGCGAACAGAGTACATCTACGACCTGCGTGGTAGTGAAATGAGAGGGGCGGGGGGGCAGATGAGGGGTCGGCGAGGTCGGACGATTCCTCTGGCTCTTATTTTCTTCACTGCATATCCCCCGGAGTAGATTGGTCATTTAAAACTTCTCTCAATTATCTAGTGCACATATGCCCTCCGAGGCTGACTGCATTCCTTAAACACCTATGCTCTGAGACTGAAACATGGACACAGACCCCATTTGAGACCCGAAAAATCAAATTATTAGTGTGTCCATAGGCTTTAATAATTTTGTAATTTAGGTACTGTATAGGTACTGTATATTCCTGGTTAAAAATTCACCGATAACAGCATGTGGACCATTATAACTGTCGATCAAAACTTTGAAAATGACGGTATGTCACTGATGTGAGGACTAACATCTGCTTTCGATCGATTATTCTCTCCCAGCTGGAACTATGCGTTGAAACCTTCCAGATAAGGACGGATAAAAGTTATGGGTCTAAGTTGCAAAATAAAATTCCTCATAGCCGCTCCACCAATGCGGAGAAATTTAACCTACCATGAATTTCTATCGAGTGATGAATTGCCCCAGCTATCGTCACTTGTTCGTGAAAAGATCTGGGCTGAAATGGTCATTTATTAGAATGACGTTTTATTTGTAACAGCAATATTTATACTGCTTCAAATGAAAATAGTTTTTGACTTGAAACCTGAGAATAGAAAATAAAATTAATTTGCAGTGACAAAGATTCTGAATAATGCCTCAGTCCCACCAACTTCGTGGTTTCTTAGAAAGCAACAATGGAATGGCAGCTCTCTGGTTGGCCCAATTGACACTGGTCTGACCCCATGTTACCAGTGCGGCCGAATTCCGCTGACCCTCGAGCTAAACCAGTGCCGACTGGGTGGAACAAGGCGGGCGTTACAATCTATACAACGTTCATAATAACTTATTTAGCTACCACAAATGCCATTGTAAATATTGTATTTGGAAATAGAAAAGACAAATAAACAGTTGATATTGATGTACATGTATTTTTTTAAAATTCTTGATTTCGTTGAGGAGCCTCCATTGCTCAGTTGGTCAGCGCGCTAGCGCAGAGTAATTACTCAGTAGCCTTTCACCAATGCTGTGAGTTCATGCTTGCTTCCTCTCCGGCCGTACTGGAATTGGCGGGTACAGCGTGGCCAGGGGATGGTATGTTTATCCAGGCTCAGTTTCAGGTTCTGCAAGAATGATGCCGACGTGACCCAGCGTTTACCCCAGTAACATAAACTAACCTAACGTTTATCCAAGCAACATAACCTAACCTAACATTTAGCCCCACGACAACCTGTTTTAACACTGCATCCAACAACATAAAATACTCTAAACATTTAACGCAACAATGAACTTAATCTAACATTTACGCAACAACACAACCTAATACAACACTTATCCCAACAACATAACCTAGCACTTATCCCAACAACGTAACCTAATCTAACACTTATCCCAACAACATAACCTAACCTAACACTTATCCCAACAACATAATCTAATCTAACACTTATCCCAACAACATAACCTAATCTAACACTTATCCCAACAACGTAACCTAATCTTACACCTATCCCGACAAAATAACCTAATCTAACACTTATCCCAACAACATAACCTAACCTAAAACTTATCCCAACAACGTGACCTAATCTAACACTTATCCCAACAACATAACCTAATCTAACACTTATCCCAACAACATAACCTAATCTAACACTTATCCCAACAACATAACCTAACACTTATCCCAACAACATTACCTAACGTAACACTTATTCCAACAACATAACCTAATCTAACACTTATCCCAACAACATAACCTAACCTAACACTTATCCCAACAACGTAACCTAATCTAAAACTTATCCCAACAACATAATCTAACCTAAAACTTATCCCAACAACGTAACCTAACACTTATTCCAACAACGTAATCTAATCTAACACTTATCCCAACAACATAACCTAATCTAACACTTATACCAACTATATAACCTAATATTTACGCAACAGCATAACGTAATCTAACATTTAACTTAACAACTACAGAATGAACCAAAATGGCGGGCTGTGCAGACGTACCGATGTGAGCTCCTGCCTTTGTAGAGGGAAGGGAGCAATGTTGCAGTTTTGGAACCATGAAATGATGCCATGATCTATGTGAATGTAAACTGATATCGACTGGACGAACTACATGGGAGTCTATTGTGAAGAAATCAATAACTGGACTGAAGACCGTCGAGGTGACTTGTAACATTGGCAGAGTGTCAACTAGCTTCACTCAAAATGGCGACCCCTGAAGTGTGCACGGACAAGCTAATTAGTCAGTTTACCCAAGGCACTACATCTGGCAAGCGCAAGGCAAGTAAATCTCTCCAAAACCTAAAACTAAAGAAAGTGAATTCTCTCGGGGATATTCCGTCACATGTCACCCAATCAGCCAGCTCATTTAATTCTGTGTCTACCAGTCTCGTTAATTTGGAAAGCCTTGTTGACAAACGTATCCAACAACGCCTCGAGAAGAGTATTCAGCAAGCAGTGAAGTTAGCAATGACGCAAGTCATGGAAATTATGAGAGAAAGCGACGCCAAAATTACATCGATGGGAAATGACCTGAAAATGACAATGGAAAAGCTGTGCGAAAAAGATAAATTGATCGAAAAATATCATAATAAAATTGGAAAGTTGACCATGGAAGTTCGAAACCTAAATCCTGATCTGCATAAAACAAGGACTGAACTGAACGAACGAAAGTAAACTGTGAAATATCCCTCGATAGAGCGGAGCTGTACAGCAGGCGCGACTGTTTGCGAATGAATGGCCTTACATTGCTTGACAATGAGAGTACAGAAGATGCAGTGTGTAGAATTGCCCAGTCCGCAAATGTAAACATTTCGAAAAATGGCATATCAAGGTCACACTTTATTGGCAGAGAGAGGAATCAAATCATTGTTTACTTTGCCACGTATCGTAAGAGAACTGAACTGCTATCTGCACGAAAAGTGTTTCGAAATACCTCTGCTCTTTCATCTAATTTTGTGAATGAAGATCTCACAAAGCGTCGTTTTGCCCTGTATAAATCCTTGCTTGGTTTGAAAAAGCAAGGCTATATGCATAGTGTGTGGTCATACGACGGAAATATCTTTTTCCGTATTTCTGAAAATAGCGAAAGGAAACAGGTGCTTAGCGAATGTGATCTCCCTGTCATACGTAATGCCTAAATAGACAACTTACTACAGGCGACTATACATGTGTATGTTTAGCCTGCTCAGATATAGTATGGTATATATATAGATATATGGTATATGCACGTGTAGCTCTATTTTAATGTTTCCCTGCCATTACATGATATAGGCGAGTGAACAGTAAAAAGGATTTGCCGTGGTTCAATCGGGTTTAAGTGCGGTGTAATAATCACTGAGCTGCATGAATTTCGTGATCACTGTTCTGCCCTGTGTCAGAGCATGCATTCGAAGGTGTAATCTTTGTAAAGCAGTAAAACGTGTTCTGGGTACGTACTGCTCAATATCCACGTGGAGAGACTGCACGGACTTCACGATCACCGGGGCCGTTGTCTTCGTAAATTTGTGTTATTATATGATATAACCGTGCCATTTTTGACCAATGAACTTTAAAATGGATCATTCTTTTGGTAGAAAGCTACGGCGTCATGCTTAATGTGTCTTCATGTCAGGGTCATCTAATCCGAATGTAAATACCACACCTGTCATATTTATCAATCTCTTTTATCAACTTTGGATGAAGATGAGTTTCTTCTCTGTAGGTTCTGTCTGCAGGAATTGATGGTCTATTTTAATCTGTGGTTTTATTTGTGTTTAATTTGAGATTCTTATAGTAAATTAACCCTCCCTTTGTTCTGCCATACTTTAGGTATTCACCTAACTCATGCTGTGTATAATATTATGTTTTTATTTTGTGTTACTTTGTTTTGTAAGGGAACAATCAGTTGGATCATTTCAGTTAATTTCGTCAAGAAATAATGGTATTTTGGGTCAACAGTTACAGTTACAATTAATAATCTTGAAAACAATCATTATGTGTTTGTCTGAAAAACCGGATATTTATGTGAAGGTTTTAGTGCATGTGCTTTTACTCTCTATCACTTTGTTTATTACCGGTACATCATGGATAACTTCAGCCAGTACAGAGTGGCAATTGGGGTATGGCATAATTATATGTGTTATAAAGTTAGTCTTCATCTTCGAAAATTATTTACATCATTTGAAGACTTGCAAATTATATTCTTGGTAATTGAATCCCTTACTGGTGTATTTATTTTTTCTGTTCTGAGTACATTATGCAATCTGCATAACTCATTAGTTATACGCATGGCAATCTTAATGAGGTGTGATGATGTACATAGAAACCCAGGACCCCCAAACCAGCATAATTTATCTTGTTGTCGTTTTAATGCCAGGAGTTTATTGGCTCAAGGTGATGATCAGCTGTCGTCTTATTTTAAGTCAGATGAAATGTCCACTGTATTATCAAAGGAATGTAATTACGATGTTATATGTGTGAGCGAAACCTGGCTTAGTGGTGATATTCCTGATGATACTGTTAATCTAGATGGGTATTGTATAGAAAGAAAGGACAGAGACAGACAAGGAGGAGGGGTGGCAATTTATTGCCAGGAATCTCTTAATGTTACTAGACGTAAGGATTTAGAGAATGGCAATGAGATGATATGGAAAATGGTGGAACAGAATGACAAAAGTGTGTTGATTGCATCATGTTACCGCCCACCTAACCAACCGGCTCATTTACGTGAGCTTTTTTTTAAGTAAAGTGGAGAAAAATTTAACTTCGGTCTTGACAGAAAATCCCGATGCCATGTTAATAATGGGTGATTTTAATGATAGATGTCTACACTGGGAAAAAAATACCACGATATGAGGGAATTAAAAATCAGCCTTTATGATATGGTAGCTGGGAAAAATCTTTTTCAACTAATTAATAAACCCACTCGATATACTGATGCTGCTGCTTATGTATTGGACTTAATTATAACGGATTGTATTGGTTATGTAATTGACTACGGAGTTGCCTCATCAAAGGCTAATTTCGACCATAGTACTATTTATTGTACTATAAACATCTTATGTAATGATAAACCAAATGCTTTTGTAAGACATGTGTGAGACTTCAAATGTGCCGATTTGCATGGTCTGCGCAATCTTATCTCTGTTACACCATTTGATGCCGTTGGTAATATTTTCTCTCATGTTAATGACAAATTATTTGTCTGGAACAGTTTGTTTTTGTCATGTTGCAAAGAATTTATTCCCAATAAGAAAGTCATTATTAGACCACGTGACAAGCCTTGGATGTCCAACGATGTTCGGTACAAGATACGAGTGAGGAATCGTTGTTTCAAAAAATGCAAACGGACTAAGTCCGATGGGGATAGGTTTCGATATTATATATCTAGAAGGGAGGGCAGTAATGCGTTACTCTACATATTTAAAAGGTAAACTCTCCAACCCCCAGCTGGATACAAAAACATATTGGTCCATAATGAACTTTCTTCTAGGATCGAAAGCAAAACCGCCTATTCCTCCTCTTACTGTCAATGGCAAAAACGTGTCAAATGACCTTGAAAATGCGAATGAATTCTGTAAAGTTTTCGCATCTCAGTCGGCCCCTCACGACACAGTACCCGTGTTACCATCTTTTACGTATGTTACAGAATAAGGTCTCAGTTGTATACAGACCTGTGAAAATGAGATTAAATATTTCCTTGAGACTCTTAATACACGGAAAGCCTCAGGTACTGATGGTATAAACAGCTTCATGCTTAAAAATTCTGCTGATTGTATTGCAGCTTCCGTAACAAATTTTTTTTAATTATTCCTTACGGACAGCTGTCTATCCAGCAGCATGGAAGCTCTCTCAAGTCTGTTCTGTATTTAAAAAAAGGAGATAGACATGACGTTTCTAATTATCGACCAGTGTCCCTTCAGCCCTCTCTTTCTAAGGTCTTGGAGAAGGTGGTGTATAAACATCTCTATGCGTATTGTATGTCAAATAACCTTCTCATACCACAGAACTCTGGATTTAAACGTGGGGATTTGACTGTATTCCAGCTTACAAAAATTGTTCATGACATATACAAAAGTCTTGACAGTAGAAATGACACCTGTTTGCTACTTTTAGATATCAGTAAGGCATTTGATAAAGTCTGGCATGATGGTCTCCTGTTTAAGTCAGAGCAGTTGGGTATTGAAGATCCTCTACTTGCATGGTTAAACGATTATTTGTGTGACAGAAAAATTAAGGTTTGCCTTAACGGGGTCCGAAACTTATCCAATATATGCTGGTGTCCCACAAGGCTCTGTATTGGGTCCACTTCTCTTTTTAATTTTTGTCAAGAATATTAGTATAAATATTGAATGCAATATTAACATATTTGCAGATGACACATCCTTGTCTGAAGAAATCTTAGACTTAGCAACATCTGAGGCTAAACTTAATCTTGATCTTGAACGTCTGTCCAACTGGGCTAGTCAATGACTTGTGTCATTTAATGCTACCAAAACTGTTTATCTCTTAATATCATTGAAAAACAATCCCTCACATCCGAGATTGTATTTAGATGACGTAGATGTAAAGAGCGTTCCGTCCCATAAACATATCGGAATTATTCTGCAACACAGTGGTAAATGGAATGAGCATGAAAGAGCTATAGTTAAGACAAGTAATATGAAACTGAGTATGATTAGTCGAGCCAGGCGAACACTAACTAGAAAGTGTATGATCACACTGTACTTCACCTTGATAAGGTCTTTTATTGAATATGGAGATTTTCTATTTGACAACTGCAGCGTTTCAATATCCAACTCATTGGAAAATGTCCAACGCCGAGCAGCATTGTTATGTACAGGAGGCTTACATCGAACTCCATATAAATCCTTTTTAAATGAACTAAAATGGGAACCCTTATACAGTCGGCGTAGATCCAAGCGCATTCTGTTTATTCATAAAATCGTCAATGGGCTCTCCTCCATACCTAAAGATCTTACTAACTCAAAAGTATAACAGCGAAGCAAATGCCTACAATCTTAGAAATAGACAATCACTTTCGATTATTTAAATGCCGAACTCAGATTTTCTCTTCTTCCTTCTTTCCCAAGACCACTAAAGAATGGAATTCATTGCCTGTTCATATTCAAAACTCTTCACTGGAAACAGTTAAGAACTTTTTGTACTCTCAAGACGGTAATAACCGTGACCGAACATCTGTGTACAATTCATTTGACACCTTTCCCTCTGTTGTGCTCTGTAGAATGAGAATGGGACTGAGCGCTCTTCGCAGTGACCTCTTTAAATATAACATTATCGACGATCAGTCATGTAGTAAATGTAAACATAAATGTGAAAATGTATCTCATTATTTCCTTGAATGCTCCGCCTATGGCACTCATAGAAAGCACTTGCTAAAAAGCATCTTTAGAATTATATCTCCTGGAGTTCACCCTTCTGTATTTTTGACTAGTTGTTCTAAACACATTTGTACTTTACTCTTATTTGGTTCACCTGAACTAAGCGTGAATAATAATAAGTTGATCTTAAAATTTTTATATAATTTTATAAGCATATCCAATAGATTCACCATCCAAGCCCAGCAGTAATATGATTTGATTTTGATCTTTCTTTGTTCCCATCACCTTATTCTGTGCAAGTCATTTGTTCTCTTTGTTTTCTATGTTGGTGTATATACATTGATGTTATGTTGAGGAGATCTCCTCGTGGCTATAGAGCTGTGGGAAATCCTCAATAAACAAATAAAGAATTACAATTACAACAACCACAGAGGGAGCCGCCCACAGGATCAGCCATTCACAGGACATGCCTCCCAAAGGACCATTCGTTTACATCTTCTCAATACATCTCTTAATCCCTTATTTTCTTGTTCGTGAGTAATATTGCGAAAACTGAGCGCCCATGCGGCCTGTAAGCAGTTGTCAGATTGAAGGTGCATTAATACTAATGGAGAGCACTAGAAAGCAGAAAATGAGATGTAAAAATCTGACGTTGAAACTTATTCCTTACTATAATCACTTACATGTATACTTTTTACTCGATATAAGGTCTTCACTCTGAAAATTGGAAAATGTTAATAGGGAACTCCATCACCGAGTAGTTAGCATGCTTACGACCACAGTACCATTGTACAATTAAGGAACTACTGACCACAGCGTTAAACAATAATCAAAAATAGATTTATTTTAATTTTGTGTAACTGATTTGTGTCTCTTTTGGAATATTACTATGTTTATGTTTTCATAATATGGGTTTGCTGGACTGCTGGTTGATATTTTCACAGTTGAACAGAGGAGAGTCATGCCTGGTGTTATTTTGACAAGCTGCTGCTCAAATGACAGAAGGTGAAGGGGGTTAGTCAATTGGCTTCATCCAAGGCTCTCAGAAACCGGCAAAAACCCACAGAAACTGACAAAGTCGAAATACATAGGTTGTATTACATCTGGAGAAAGTGGCAGGTTGCTCAAAGTACTTACATATACCACACATTGGTTTACTCTTCCTTGTTATTACATGTACTACCTACATGCATGTGTATTTACCAGTCACAGGATCAACCTTTGACATCGTATTTGCAAATGCCTTCCCTAAGTTATGTAATGATCATTTTATACACCTCTTACTAGTGTGATATCACTTTAACTTGCACTGTTTTCTCTTAGCTACAGTTTCCTCTTCCTTATATCACACTTGGCGTTGAATGTAATTTCTCTCGGTTAAGAGACAAATTAGGGCGACGTGTTAATTTCATCCGTTAGAGGTCGAAGGGAGCACTTTTTGGCCTGACAAAGCCTGTCTAGTCGCTCATCATGGCAATTTATGGCACAATGAATGTAAATTATGATTTATGCAGCTGTATAGTACTGCTTTTGTTATCCTGATGGTTTCCTGTCCTCTTTTGCTGTAGGTTGAGTAAGTAATGGCTTACCTGAGTATACAATATTACAATATATTTGTTTTTTGTACGCAAAATATATCTGAACAATTCACGTCTGTTTCCAGAGAATTTTGCGAGATAAATTATTATTCGACATGGTAGATGGCTAATCTGAATTTGTAACGCCGGGTACATTCAGGATCATGATCAAGATGATCTCCGTAAGTGGGAAGGTCTGTCAGCAACTTGCAGATGGTCGTGGGCTTCCCCCGAGCTTTATCCAGTTTCCTCCCACCATAATGCAGGCCGCCGACGTATAAGTGAAATACTCTTGAGAACGGCGTAAAACACCTGTCAAATAAATAAATCAAAATGATCTGAAGGAAAACAGTTCTCTCAACCAGATTAACCAGATTATAAAGCGGATGTTGTGCTTGTACTCCAGTGATAACTTGTGTCGTTTTTTATACTTCATCACCAAACTGAATAAGAAAAGTCCACATTCAACATGTTCAGGGACAGTTCACGTTTTTCTGCGGGGAGAATGGGTGAATAGTCTTACTTTTGTGGTGACCATTTTTATTTTGTCTAATGTGATAGCTAGTTGTTATGGAGGATTAAATACGTACCAGTTTGTTGCTGTTTTTCAAATTGATAATTGTATTATATTTTTTTGATAGTCTGATATGTGTATGAAAAATGATGTTGAAATATGTTCCTTGTACATAATCTCATCTTCTTCAAAGGGGTCCTTTGGTAAAGTTTTGCAATAGGCTTTTACCAGCGTGGTCACTGTGAGTTCAGCTCACTCTGACTTCTTCTCCGGCCGTATGTGGCAAGTCTGTCAGAAACTTGCGAATGGTCGTGGGTTTCCCCTGGGCTCAGCCTGGTTTCCTCCCACTATAATGTTGGCTGCCGATGTATAATTGAAATATTCTTGAGTACGGCGTAAAACATCAATCAAATAATTGAAATAAATCATAGGCTTTTTTGAGATATTTTTCTTCTAATGTTATTTCCTAGAAAATGGAATTACCATTAATTTGAAAGAGTTCAAAGAATGTACACATTTCCTCTGCTAAGATTAGGTTACCCCAACAAATATATATCGATTTCTTCAAGTTTCTCCAAAAATATTTTAATTATTTATACATTTATTTCGTTCTCAAAAGGATAATATGAAGACATCATCAAATTATATAATGTATTTGGAAAAAGAAATGACAAATGTGAAAAATGGTGCGGTTACAAGCTTCTTAATAACTGAGTGAAACCCCCACCTTAATTTAGATATCTACACATGAACCGCAATCAAACAGTTCTCCATAAATAAATAAATAATGTTAACGTTATGTGATTTTTTCTGGACTATTTGACGTGTTTCGAAAGTAAACGTGGTCACTGTGAGTTCAAGTCCAGTACATGCTAACTTCTTCTCCGACCGTATGTGGCAAGTGTCAAAAACTTGCGGATGGTCGTGGGTTTCCCCCGGGCTCAGCCTGCTTTCCTCCCACTGTAATGTTGGCCGCCGTCGTATAATTGAAATATTCTTGAGAACGGCGTAAAACACCAATCAAATAATTGAAATAAATCATTAGGCCTTTTGAGATATTTTTCTTCCAATGTTATTTCGTAGAAAATGGAATTACTTTTAATTTGAAAGAGTTCAAATAACCTACACATTTCCCCTGCTAGGATTAGGTTACCCCAACGAATATATATCGACTTCTTCAAGTTTTTCCACAAATATTTTAATTACTTATACATTTCCCAAAAGGATAATATGAAGACATGATCAAATTATATAATGTATTTGGAAAAATAAAAAGAAAATGTGAAAAATGGGACGGTTACAAACTTCTTAATAATTGAGTGAAACCACCACCTTAATTTAGATATCTACATTTGTTACATTTAGAACATTGTTGATTCTTTTTATGCATGTATTTCTGATCTTTAGGGTCTTAATGCTACTTGATTATTTGCAAAGGCATTGTTAACATTATTTAATGGCATAATTCGAAATAAAAATTGCTGAGTCTTTATCAGGCTGCGTATCGATGTTGTTTCGATGCCATGTGGAATTGCCTTTTGGCTACAAGCCGACCAGAAGTTCAAGAATTACAACTTGCCAAATATAGATGTAAATGTCTGTGTTATACATGTATTTTGATATTCTGTGTATTCCCGAATACTTTAGAACACAGAAAATAAAGCTTACTTAAGATGCAAACTTCATCAAACTGTATAAATCATTTCTGTACACCCCACAGCTGAAACGAACTTTCCTTATATATTAAAAGGAATTTTATGAAATCACACGGCAAATTCCATTACGTCACGCGGTGATATGACATGACACGGACATTTTTATTACATTACAGGGTGGGTGTTACATTACTCGTGCATGTATACATAAGACGGAGGAACAAAGATCCATGAATTGACTGCTATTGCCGATTATACTTTTTTTTCAAATGAGACCAAACACCAGACACATCCACGACATCGCATTCTTTCTTCGTTTAACTTAAGCTCACTGAGGTAATTAAACAACTTGTAGAGATCAGTGCCAGGTTTTTCTCTTCACACAAGGTCGTGTAAATTATGGAAGATTTTAACAAATCAGTTAAAACAAATCAATGGAAGTATACTGCAGTTACTGTTTATAACGATTTATGATATTTCAGCGTTTGTAGACGAGCCGATGTCAGCCCGTGTATGCTGTTGCCGGTGAATATGTCGCTATCAATAAACAGGTCGCCTTACGTGCTCGTCTTTATACAGCTGGTTTATCGTTTAACTCTCTTAGTCCGTACACAATTCGTCGCCCATACACAAAGTCACGGTCCGTACCTAAATCAGTGTATATGTACACCAGTCATAATTTCTATCATCCTTACAGAATTCGTAGTCCTTACAAATGTGATAGTCTTCACACAAGTGGGCTTTCGTGCAAATGGCTTAGACCATGCACAATTCGTTTTCCATACACAGTTCGCCGTCCGTATCAGTGTACATCAGTCATGATTTGCACAAAACGTGATCCTTCCACAAATCTTCATCTGTACACAACGACGATGATGAGGAAAGATAATCCGCCGCTCGGAAAATGATGACATGGTCTAGGAATTTCAAAAGGACTATGGAACGGAATAAACGAGAAGACGCTCGGTTTTATGACTAGACCTGATGTTCATGCGGAAGCTAATATAACCAGAGTTTGATTTCATGTCCATCCAGGGCAGCCAATTGGATATTGACGAGTATGTACCGTAGTAGCTGACGCCAGAGCGTCGTCCCGCGAAGGAGAGCAGACCCTGAGAGAACACCAGCATACAGCCGTTAGTCACCCAGCCATGGGCGTCATTACCAGATGTAACTACGCTGAGTCCAATTTCTTTACTCGGTGGGATCAGAAATGAGTCGACGTTCTCTCTGGGAATGGTTATCTCCTTATACAGCTGGATTCCCGGCACTTTAACGGTCTGGTTAGTGTATGGATTAGTCCAGGATTGAAGTAATGCGCCGGATTTGCTGTCGAAATAATTCCCGCTCACCCGGATCTGCACAATGAAATTGTCTCCCGATGTACTCAGCACCCCGGAGAAATTTCCCCGAACTTGGAATAAATTCATAGGTCGTTGATCTTCGGTAAAAGAATAAACGCCACCGCCCCAGGTGGCTTCAAACTCTGACAGCTTTAACAACAAAGCTTCCAGTCTGGGATCTAAGTGCGCTCTTTTTGCGGTGACGTT
The DNA here is from genome assembly GCF_032854445.1 of Liolophura sinensis. NCBI lineage: Eukaryota > Metazoa > Mollusca > Polyplacophora > Chitonida > Chitonidae > Liolophura > Liolophura sinensis. The sequence goes on from NC_088304.1 coordinate 20,665,018, forward strand.
AGGTCCGACTATGTCAGGGTGTAGGAATATCTCGGGAAGACCCGCCTTTTTTCGTTTATCTATAATGTTCTTGAAAACACTCCAAGTGGTTTCATTGGGTATGTTGAAATCAGTAGGCGGCGTGAAAAAAGACGGATATTTCTCTTTTAAAAGTTTGAGTATGTCGTCGGGAAAGTTTTTAAAGTGTGGCATTTTCCAGCTGAAAGCGGAATAAAATAAATTCCCTTTAGCGGGTCCGAGCTCCATCCAAGGCATCCATTGGCTGATTCGATTCCATGTAGCTGTCATATTGATGGAGTCTTTGGAATCGTCTGCCAACTCTTTCGCCTTACCGAAATACTCGAAGAGTTCCGCTCCGATATAATAAGGACTTGCGGAAAAACGCGGATATTCCTTTGGGGGCAGGGGGTTGGGATACCTCAACGGTACATCGACATTAAAAACCATGACGTCATCCGTAAGTTTCACCAATGGAGGTAGAGTTTTCGAAGACAGCAGCGTGTTCACGGGGTAATTGTTCACGACAAACACTTCGTTAGCCTCATTCGTGAAGGGGTTTTCCCAGGTGTGAAGAATTATTCCAGTCCTTGGATCACGGTACACGACAAGCTCGCAGGACAAACTCTGAAAGTCTCCCTGGACGGTGGGAAGTTTTCGAGCAATATTATAACCTTCGAAGTAAAAGAGTTTTTGAGTTGGAATGCCAGGTACCACTGAGTACACAGTACCGTTGATGTAAGATATAGTCACATGGTCTGGATTCAAAGACGATGTGAGTTTGACAAAATTTTTCAGATTTGTACTTGACTTTGTAGCGATTCTTCCTCCGCAGATCACCACTGGCATTAAAAGCAGGACACCAAGGACCAAAATCAACCTGGCTAACATTCTGAAAGAAATAGAATCAATGTTAAATGTCATGACAGCACATCATTTTGAGGAACTCTAGATCAGTGACATCTGGTCAGGTGCTGTTTGCATTTCTGAGTTTTTTTATAACCTACTTTTGCAACCACAGTGCTTGGAGACGTGTAATTTGCTACTATCTAAGCATTTACTTGAACAGTTAGAATAAGTGAGAAGGTCTCCTAGCAATATGCGGATGGTCGAGAGTTTCATCCGGGTTCTGGGCGGTTTCCTCTCACTACAATGCTGGCTGCCATCATATAAGTGAAATACTCTTGAGTACGGTGTAAAACACCACTCAAATGAATAAAGTGAGGTAAATTGACAAGAACAAGTATTTCACCAGTAGTACCTGTGACCATTAGCTAGTCATCACACTGCCGTCGCTACTCTAGATTTGCTCGGTATGTTGTTAACACATCTAAATATTTGCAGACTGACCACGTCGAAATAATGGACATTTTGGAATAATTGCGAATTAAAACCTAATTTTTAAATGGTGTAAATTACGTATTATATCACGTTAATTAACGCCGACATTAGTGTTCTTTAGCAGAAAACATGATTAATAATTGGCAATATTATGTCAGTATCGTATATTCGTGTACACAGTATGATTCAAGCTAAAAAGTTCCAAGTTCGATCTACCTATATGTACAAATTCTGAAAATTTTCGGTTATACTAAAGTAGCTGTTCTAAAGTAAAGATAATTTAATAATATTTATTTATTTTATTGGTGTTTTACGCCTTACTTAAAAATATTTCTTTTATAATACGGCGGCCAACAGAGCCCGGGGGAAACCCACGACCACCCGCAAGTTGCTGGCAGACCTCCATACGTACGGCCGGAAAGCGCTAAACAACTGAGCCACGGAGGCCCCGTAAAGATAATAACGGCCTTGTGTATGAGAGCAGTTGAGAATTCTACAGACGGAGAGAAGCTGTGAGGCTTACCTGGGAGACTGACATACAGTAGTGCGCCTGTTTATGATAACTTACATGTAATTTTGAATGTAACACTCCAACCTCACACAACCCGTCCCTCCCCTGAGAGTTTCGTGATACAAAAGCGAGACTTTAAACCTGTCAGTTTAGTGAGACTGGTCAACCCGTGACCTGGTCAAGTGGTAACCCTAAACTGGCTTTCATGCAGTTAAGGTATACTGTCATACAATGTACTCATTTTTGAGCTGGAACGTCCATATTATCATTGACCGGTGGTATTGGAATGTTTGGTTTGACGTCTATGTACAGTATGACGTACGTGTTTTGTATACTAAGCTACAAGACTTTAAATATTACATGCAAATGTATTAGGACTGATAATTAAGTGTACAGACAATCGTAGCTGGAATTTGTGTATTACACGTTGTACAAAACATATAAATGTAGCCGAGTTTCCACACAAAAGTGTTTCGTAAAAATGATTCCATACGTGGGAAGGTCTCGCAACAATCTGCCTATGAACCTGGGTTGTTGCCGAGCTCTACCCGGTTTACTCCCATCATAATGCCAGTCACCGCCGTACAAGTAAAATATCTTTAAGTACGCCGTAAAAAAAAAAACCAAAAAAAAAACCAAATAAATAAACAAAAAAAATTACTAATGTCATATATTTCTTTTTACTTACTTGAGAGACTGTGACATGAAATCGATTTTTTTTAGCTCGAATCTCAAATTGCATTCAAGTCCTTGCTTTACCCAGTACGTATTCAAATGTCAACATTCACTGTCAACAAAATTACGGATTTTATGTGCCTTACCTTAAGAGTGATAAGTAACAGTTGTGAAGTCCATGGAATATGATCAAGTATCCACGTGACATATCTGAGTCACGTACATGCACCATGTGACTTTAAACATCTGTAAAATAAAAATACACGTATTACATAGTACTGTCATGTTATGTAGGTTTTCTCAACAGGAAAGGGGAGACAATTTTCGAATGTTGATAATAACCATTTATCCAAGTACAGTTTGTTAATCCTATCAATATGTCATACCGTGTTTTGATAAGATGGTTTCTTTTTCGGTTTGACACTTCATTTATTTACAATCGGTGAGCTCTGCAGATTTCCACCATGGGTACGACAACTTGAACGTCCAGCTTAGTTCAGTACATCCAAAGTCTCCATACTCATACTGGGATTTTTTTCGGCAGATGCAGTACGTGTATTACATTTATTTATTTATCAGATTGAAGTTTCAGGCTGTAATGTAGGATGTTTCATTTATAAAATGCCGGCCATCATTATGGTGGGAGGAAACCGGGCAGTACCCAGGGGAAACCTTTAACCATTGGCATGTTACTGCTACACTTTCACACGTACGACCAATGGGGCGTTTCACATTGAACTGACATGCATTCCGCTTACTTCAGAGTACCTATGCAGATAGTTCTTTAAACCTTTAAACCTTTAAATAAATATGATACTGAGTATCTGTGGCTCGAGAGGAGTGGCTGACAGGTTGCTACACGAGCCGTCAGTGTAAATGAATAGGACAAACCATAGTGTGGGGAGTAAAACTAGAGCAGGGGCGATAGGGTGAAAGCTGGCAAGTGGCCACACCTTCATCTAGCCGGGTGATATTATCTCTTCTCAACTACTTCATTTAGGGTTTTATTAGGAGTCCACGCATGCAGTCCTGTGGGACACCCATTGTTTTCGGTGGGATTATTATTAGTAGTAGTAATATTATTGTTATCATTATGATTATTATTAGTAGTGGTATCATTATTGTTATCATTATGATTACTATTAGTAGTAGTATCATTATTGTTATCATTATGATTATTATTAGTAGTAGTATCATTATTGTTATCATTATGATTATTATTAGTAGTGGTATCATTATTGTTATCATTATGATTATTATTAGTAGTAGTATCATTATTGTTATCATTATGATTATTATTAGTAGTAGTATCATTATTGTTATCATTATGATTATTATTATTCCACTGATTTATTGACCGTGCTACAGCATAGACCGTTCAACCGATTTAAACTTTGCAGCCAGATTCCCCTATACTTAAGTTGTGCGCTGGACTACTCGTTTTTTATTGTTTTCTTTTCGTTTTTGTTTCACCAATATTCTTCTTAAAAAACCAGTTAAAGAGATTGTTCTGAAATTTGATATGCAGGTAGACAGTTCCGAGATTTATCAAATTTGGAAAAGTCGTTGACTTCCGTTAAAAACTGAGGAAATTCGCCATTGGTAGAAGTAGTGACGTCACAACTAGTTTTTACATTATTTTTTTTACCCATATTGATGTATATCTGACCGCTTAATCCAGATATTGTTTGTCTATCTTTGCAGCTTTTTGAGATATAGTCTAATACTAATAAACAAAAATTAATTTATTTACGTAGTTTTAATGGAATAAACTCGAAAAGTACGGGAGCTAGAAATTTGAAGCTTACATCCAATTGTAGCCAAAGTCATGCTCTTTCTGACACATGCCAACAGATCTGAACAACGACCAACAGTTTTCTCCCTAGAAGCGTTTAAATGACACCACCGTTGTCTTTAGAAGTACATACTTATCCTATTACTTTAATCCCGAGTTAGACGGTACCTGGACATGCATAAAATCTGTTGTATAACACACGCTGTTGTGTTAGATATTTGGCACACGGTCAGACCAGAGACCACAAGTTGACTTCACACAAGAAACACTTGTGTTGTGTGAACACAAACTTGGGTTCTTTCCAACAAAAGTCTTGTCATATCTGAACAACACCATCTTGTGTTCAATTTATATGTAAGATCTTGACTGTTTTTCACTATTTTGTATGCCACTGTCACAAACATATGCACTTCAACACATTTGTTTAGCGCATGTTTGTGTTTGTGTAACATATTTCTCTGTGGAATGAAATAACACAAGTTGTTGTGTTAGGTTTCAGCATAAGCGTTTTTTGTGTGCGTGTGTGTGGTCAAATCCTGTTCACGCTGATGTTGCCTTACACCATTATATTGGCCTAGTTTAATCGGTAAAGTACTGAACTAAACTGTTTGCTAAGACTGTACAGCAGATTCCCGTGCCTTGTGTATCACTATTTTGGTGGCCTTGTTGATGTAAAAACATTTTAGATGGCGGGAAGTTTGCTCCCCCCCCCCCCCCCGTCCCTCCTAACTAACTAAGTAAACATATTCTGGTGGAAGTAGATTTCTTTCGATTTGTAGACGAAAAGTTTATAAGATCTTTTTTTTATCATAATGTAGATAAGAAATGATCGATGAAAAGTGGGAAGCCAACATCATATGAACAGAGTAAATTATAGCGTGACTTCTAATACTGCCACTGGCCCGGATAGCACAGTTGGTAGAGCGTCCGCTTCGGGACCGGTAGATCCAGGATCAATCCTTGGTCGAGTCACACTTAAGACTTTAAAAGAGGAAGTTGTAACTTCCTCGCTTGGCGTTCAGCATGAAGGGGATAGTGCAACGACTGGTTGACCCGTATCAGTATAATGGCTCGGGCGGGGCGGCTTACTTGCCATCGGTAAGTCGTCTCAGTGATGCAGCACTAAATAAAAGAGCGGTGGAAATCCGTCCTGCAACAAGGAGGCACATTACACGTGCATGCACCCTAATGATTCCTTCGTCGTCATATGACTGATAAATTGTTGAGAACGACGTTAAACCCCAAGCACTCACTCACTCAAAATACATGAAAAATACATGAAAATACATGAGTCTTTATCAGGCTGGGTCTTAATGCTACTTGATTATTTGCAAAGGCATTGATAACATTATTTAATGGCATAATTCGAAATAAAAATTGCTGAGTCTTTATCAGGCTGCGTATCGATGTTGTTTCGATGCCATGTGGAATTGCCTTTTGGCTACAAGCCGACCAGAAGTTCAAGAATTACAACTTGCCAAATATAGATGTAAATGTCTGTGTTATACATGTATTTTGATATTCTGTGTATTCCCGAATACTTTAGAACACAGAAAATAAAGCAAATATAAATTGAAGACAAACTTATCTTAATGATTGGACCAATTAGTGACCCAGACATTTCAAAACGAGCAAATGTTGATGGCTGTCTACTAGTGACAGATACACAAGTTTGACAAATTTTCTATTATCTATTTACGGGGGATTGAGGGGTGGGGGTGGTGGAGCTGGCCATGGTCCAGTTTAATCGATACTGGTCATTTGAATTAATATCCCATTTGGAAATTTGACAATTCCTCTGCTTCCATCTTTAAGACGACGTTTGTGTTCCATGAACATCTCTGGATTCCCCTTCTGTTTCACAGACATGGGGTATGTCACATATGGGAAAATTCGCCAGTAATTGGCAAACAGTTAACGGTTTAGGCCTGCTTTGCACGAGCATTCTGATTTCCTCCTGCCATAAAACTGGCCCCCATCGTAATTAAAACATCTTGCGAATGGAGTTTAGACTGGCGGTAATACAGCTGATTTGAGTCTTACACTAAACGCTTAGCGTTTTAGCTTTCGACCATGCGTACGTGTTAAGATGCCAATCTTGTAAACATTGCGGCAAAGAAACAACCTTGTCCAGTACATGTACACACATGTATAGCAGTAAGGGTTTTATAAAACCAATGTAAATCTTCAACCATTTCAAGCACTAAACACTTTTTAAGTGGAATTTTTGCAAACAACTATTAACGTAAGTAATGCTAAAAATGATTTGTTTGCGTTACTTAAGATGCAAGCTTCATTAAACTGTATAAATTATTTCTGTGCACCCCACAGCTGAGAATGTTGAAAAGTCAGGGTAAGTAGATCAGTTCACAAAAACATTCGAGTTAATGCTCCTTCCTTGGAATTATTAGTATATGAATTAAAATATGAATAAAGATCAACCATTTTGTACTGGTTTCAGATGTCTACCATTTACACCTTGAAAATTAACTGCAATACCTGTTACCAGGCGGTATATGTAAAAGTACCCATACATTTAGACGGAAAGCTCGGGATTTTTGCGGTTGCTTAAAAGAAAAACATCCCTGTTATCTGCGGCCATGCACAAAACACAATGCAGTATATTGGTTTAAATCATTCCCGTTAGGCCACACATGTACAGCCATTTTAGTACAATGAATTAATTTGCACCCTGTGCGAATGCTCCGCAAGTACTTCGCAAAACAATGAAAAATCTGTATCAGATGATCTATATTGCTGTACAATGTTCTTGAATGCTTAACCAAAATAATATAAAGTATTTTGGGACACAAAATTTGCCAATATATGAACAATGAAACTAAACGAAACTAAAAAGGGATAAGGAGTACTAACACACTATTTAGTTATCTGGTATACCTACAGCCTACAGGTGACTATCAGCGTTCACTGCACTCTTGTCTCACTGTATTTCGCTTTCAACATACTCACTTAAAACACCCGTGAATACATTTATTTTGCTGGATGCGCCATCGATCTGCTATCGATCACTGCGTGGGTTAACTCTGTGCAACATGTCTATAAGCATATAGATTTATTAGTGATTTGGAAAATTTATTGATTTGATTTAATTAAACGAATCATCGGCGCATATTTCCACTTACACACACACTCAAAAAATTATGGATTCGAACCTGTGACTTTACCATTGGAGAGATTTGAGGACTTGCATATACAAAATGGTGTGTCATGAAGGTTATAACATCTTATTCCCGAAACGGTTTTTCATGTTGCTGGCGTTAAAGATAAAAATAAAACACATCGTTGTCAAGCCAGCAAAAAGCTGAATTAATGTTCACACAGCCACTGAAAGCTACAAAGGACTTTGGGGGAGTGCTTGCAGACCAAATCCGCCATATAGGTCGCTTTTATTACATAACACGTATTTTTTTTAATTGCACAATTAGTTTGACAATTAATGATTACATGGAAAGGAATTTTATGAAATCACACGGCAAATTTCATTAAGTCACGCGGTGATATGACATGACACGGACATTTTTATTACATTACAGGGTGGGTGTTACATTACTCGTGCACGTATACATAAGACGGAGTAACAAAGATCCATGAATTAACTGCTATTGCTGATTATATATTTTTCCAAATGAGACCAAACACCAGACACATCCACGAGATCGCATTCTTTCTTCGTTTAACTTAAGCTCACTGAGGTAATTAAACAACTTGTAGAGATCAGTGCCAGCTTTTTCTCTTCACACAAGGTCGTGTAAATTATGGAAGATTTTAACAAACCAGTTAAAAGAAATCAGTGGAAGTATACTGCAGTTACTGTTTATAATGATATATGATATTCCAGCGTTTGTAGACGAGCCGTTGTCAGTCCGTGTATGCTGTTGCCGGTGAATATGCCGCTATCATTAAACAGGTCGCCTTACGTGCTCGTCTTTATACAGATGGTTTATCGTTTAACTCTCTTAGTCCATACACAATTCGTCGTCCATATACAAAGTCACGGTCCGTACCTAAATCAGTGTATATGTACACCAGTCATAATTTCTATTACCCTTACAGAACTCGTAGTCCTTACAAATGTGATAGTCTTCACACAAGTGGGCTTTCGTGCAAATGGCTTAGTCCATGCACAATTCGTTTTCCATATAAAGGTCGCCGTCCGTATCAGTGTACATCAGTCATGATTTGCACAAATCGTGATCCTTTAACAAATCTTCATCTGTACACAACGACGATGCTGACGAAAGATAATCCGCCACTCGGAAAATGATGACATGGTCTAGGAATTTCAAAAGGGCTATGGAACGGAATAAACGAGAAGACGCTCGGTTTTATGACTAGACCTGATGTTCATGCGGAAGCTAATATAACCAGAGTTTGATTTCATGTCCATCCAGGACAGCCAATTGGATATTGACGAGTATGTACCGTAGTAGCTGACGCCAGAGCGTCGACCCGCGAAGGAGAGCAGATCCTGAGAGAACACCAGCATACAACCGTTAGTCACCCAGTCATGGGCGTCATTACCAGATGTAACCACGCTAAGTCCAATTTCTTTACTCGGTGGGATCAGAAATGAGTCGACGTTCTCTCTGGGAATGGTTATCTCCTTATACAGCTGGATCCCCGGCACTTTAACGGTCTGGTTAGTGTATGGATTAGTCCAGTATTGAAGTAATGCGCCGGATTTGCTGTCGAAATAATTCCCGCTCACCCGGATCTGCACAATGAAATTGTCTCCCGATGTACTCAGCACGCCGGAGGAACTTCCCCGAACTTGGAATAAATTCATAGGTGGTTGATCTTCGGTAAAAGAATAAACGCCACCGCCCCAGGTGGCTTCAAACTCTGACTGCTTTAACAACAAAGCTTCCAGTTTGGGATCTAAGTGCGTTCTTTTTGCGGAGACGTTAGGTCCGACTATGTCAGGGTGTAGGAATATCTCGAGAAGACCCGCCAAAACGCGGAAATGCCTTTGGGGGCAGGGGGTAGGGATACCTCAACGGAACATCGACATTAAAAACCACGACGTCATCCGTAAGTTTCACCAATGGAGGTAGAGTATTCGCAGACAGCAGCGTGTTCACGGGGTAATTATTCACGACAAACACTTCGTTAGCCTCATTCGTGAAGGGGTTTTCCCAGGTGTGAAGAATTATTCTAGTTCTTGGATCACGGTACACGACAAGCTCGCAGGACAAACTCTGAAAGTCTCCCTGGACGGTGGGAAGTTTTCGAGCAATGTTATAGCCTTCGAAGTAAAAGAGTTTTTGAGATGGAATGCCAGGTACCACTGAGTACAGAGTACCGTGGATGTAAGATATAGTCACATGGTCTGGATTCAAAGACGATGTGAGTTTGACAAAATTTTTCAGATTTGTACTTGACTTTGTAGCGATTCTTCCTCCGCAGATCACCACTGGCATTAAAAGCAGGACACCAAGGACCAAAATCAACCTGGCTAACATTCTGAAAGAAATAGAATCAGTGTTAAATGTCATGACAGCACATCATTTTGAGGAACTCTAGATCAGTGACATCTGGTCAGGTGCTGTTTGCATTTCTGATTTTTTTTATAACCTAATTTTGCAACCACAGTGCTTGGAGACGTGTAATTTGCTACTATTTAAGCATTTACTTGAACAGTTAGAATAAGTGAGAAGGTCTCCTAGCAACATGCGGATGGTCGAGAGTTTCATCCGGGTTCTGGGCGGTTTCCTCTCACTACAATGCTGGCTGCCATCATATAAGTGAAATACTCTTGAGTACGGTGTAAAACACCACTCAAATGAATAAAGTGAGGTAAATTGACAAGAACAAGTATTTCACCAGTAGTACCTGTGACCATTAGCTAGTCATCACACTGCCGTCGCTACTCTAGTTTTGCTCGGTATGTTGTTAACACATCTAAATATTTGCAGACTGACCACGTCAAAAAATGGACATTTTGGAATAATTGCGAATTAAAACCTAATTTTTAAATGGTGTAAATTGGCAATAATTGGCAATATTATGTCAGTATCGTATATTCGTGTACACAGAGTAGGATTCAAGCTAAAAAAGTTCCAAGTTTGATCTACCTATATGTACAAATTCTGAAAATTTTCGGTTATACTAAAGTAGCTGTTCTAAAGTAAAGATAATTTAATAATATTTATTTATTTTATTGGTGATTTACGCCTTACTTAAAAATATTTCTTTTATAAGACGGCGGCCAACAGGGCCCGGGGGAAACCCACGACCACCCGCAAGTTGCTGGCAGACCTCCATACGTACGGCCGGAAAGCGCTAAACAACTGAGCCACGGAGGCCCCGTAAAGATAACAACCGACTTGTGTATGAGAGCAGTTGAGAATTCTACAGACGGAGAGAAGCTGTGAGGCTTACCTGGGAGACTGACATACAGAAGTGCGCCTGTTTATGATAACTTACATGTAATTTTGAATGTAACATGCAACGTAACGTGAGCTCTGTAGATTTGCACCATGGGTACGACAACTTGAACGTCCAGCTTAGTTCAGTACATCCAAAGTCTCCATACTCATACTGGGATTTTTTTGTGCAGATGCAGTACGTGTATTACATTTATTTATTTATCAGATTGAAGTTTCAGGCTGTAATGTAGGATGTTTCATTTATAAAATGTCGGCCATCATTATGGTGGGAGGAAACCGGGCAGTACCCAGGGGAAACCTTTAACCATTGGTATGTTGCTGCTACACTTTCACACGTACGACCAATGGGGCGTTTCACATTGAACTGACATGCATTCCGCTTACTTTAGAGTGCCTATGCAGATAGTTCTTTAAACCTTTAAACCTTTAAATAAATATGATACTGAGTATCTGTGGCTCGAGAGGAGTGGCTGACAGGTTGCTACACGAGCCGTCAGTGTAAATGAATAGGACAAACCATAGTGTGGGGAGTAAAACTAGAGCAGGGGCGATAGGGTGACAGCTGGCAAGTGATCACACATTCACCTGCCTGGTGATATTATCTCTTCTCAACTACTTCAATTAGGGTTTAATTAGGAGTCCACGCATGCAGTCCGTGCTACAGCATAGACCGTTCAACCGATTTAAACTATGCAGCCAGATTCACCTATACTTAAGTTGTGCGCTGGACTACATCCAATTGTAGCCAAAGTCATGCTCTTTCTGACGCATGCCAACAGATCTGAACAACGACCAACAGTTTTCTCCCTAGAAGCGCTTAAATGACACCACCGTTGTCTTTAGAAGTACATACTTATCCTATTACTTTTGTCCCGACTTAGACAGTACCTGGACATGCATAAAATCTGTTGTATATCACAAGCTGTTGTGTTAGATATTTGGCACACGGTCAGACCAGAGGCCACAAGTTGACTTCACACAAGAAACACTTGTGTTGTGTGAACACAAACTTGGGTTCTTTCCAACAAAAGTCTTGTCATATCTGAACAACACCATCTTGTGTTCAATTTATATGTAAGATCTTGACTGTTTTTGTACTATTTTGTATGCCACTGTCACAAACATATGCACTTCAACACATTTGTTTAGCGCATGTTTGTGTTTGTGTAACATATTTCTCTGTGGAATGAAATAACACAAGTTGTTGTGTTAGGATTCAGCATAAGCGTTTTCTGTGTGCGTGTGTGTGGTCAAATCCTGTTCACGCTGATGTTGCCTTACACCGTTATAATGGCCTCGTTTAATCGGTAAAGTACTGAACTAAACTGTTTGCTAATACTGTACAGCATATTCCCGTGGTTTGTGTATCACTATTTTGGTGGCCTTGTTGATGTAAAAAACATTTTAGATGGCGGGAAGTTTGCCCCCCCCCTCCCTCCTAACTAACTAAGTAAACATGTTCTGGTGGAAGTAGATTTCTTTCGATTTGTAGACGAAAAGTTTATAAGATCTTTTTTTTTATCATAATGTAGATAAGAAATGATCGATGAAAAGTGGGAAGCCAACATCATATGAACAGAGTAAATTATAGCGTGACTTCTAATACTGTCACTGGCCCGGATAGCACCGTTGGTAGAGCGTCCGCTTCGGTGCGGTAGATTCAGGATCAATCTTGGGTCGAGTTGAAACTCTTGAGAAAGGCGTAAAACACCTGTCAAATAAATAAATCAAAATGATCTGAAGGAAAACAGTTCTTGCCTGTTTCACGGGATGCCGTTACATGTATTATGTATATGCATGGCACACATTGTTACTTAACCTGATTATAAAGCGGATGTTGTGCTTGTACTCCAGTGGTAACTTGTGTCGTTTTTTATACTTCGTCACGAAGGTGAATAAGAAAAATCCACATTCAACATGTTCAGGGACAGTTCACGTTTTTGTGCGGGGAGAATGGGTGTATAGTCTTACTTTTGTGGTGACCATTTTTATTTTGTCTAATGTGATAGCTAGTTGTTATGGAGGATTAAATACGTACCAGTTTGTTGCTGTTTTTCAAATTGATAATTGTATTATATTTTTTGATAATCTGATATGTGTATGAAAAATGATGTTGAAATATGTTCCTTGTACATAATCTCATCTTCTTCAAAGGGGCCCTTTGGTAAAGTTTTGCAATAGGCTTTTACCAGTGTGGTCACTGTGAGTTCAAGTCCAGCTCATGCTGACTTCTTCTCCGGCCGTATGTGGCAAGTCTGTGAGAAACTTGCGCATGGTCGTGGGTTTCCCCCGGGCTCAGCCTGCTTTCCTTCCACTGTAATGTTGGCCGCCGTCGTATAATTGAAATATTCTTGAGTACGGCGTAAAACACCAATCAAATAATTGAAATAAATCATTAGGCTTTTTGAGATATTTTTCTTCCACTGTTATTTCCTAGAAAATGGAATTACTTTTAATTTGAAAGAGTTAATATCAGCTACACAATTTCTCTGCTAGGTTTAGGTTACCACCAACGAATATATATCGACTTCTTCAGGTTTCTCCACAAATATTTCAATTACTTATACATTTATTTCGTTCCCAAAAGGATAATATGAAGACATGATCAAATTATATAATGTATGTGGAAAAATAAAACGAAAATGTGAAAAATGGGACGGTTACAAACTTCTTAATAATTGAGTAAAACCACCACCTTAATTTAGATATCTACATTTGTTACATTTAGAACATTGCTGATTCTTTTTATGGATGTATTTCTGATCTTTAGGGTCTTAATGTTACTTGATTATTTGCAACGGCATTGTTAACATTATTTAATGGCATAATTCGAAATACATGAAAATTGCTGAGTCTTTATCAGGCTGGGTATCGATGTTGTTTCGATGCCATGTGGAATTGCCTTTTAGCTGCTAGCCGACCAGAAGTTTAAGAATTACAACTTGCCAAATATAGATGTAAATGTCTGTGTTATGCATGTATTTTGATATTCTGTGTATTCCCGAATACTTTAGAACACAGAAAGTAAAGCAAATATACATTGAAGACAAACCTATCTTAATGATTGAACCAATTAGTGACGCAGACATTTCAAAAGGAGCAAATGTTGATGACTGTCTACTAGTGACAGATACACAAGTTTGACAAATTTTCTATTATCTATTTACGGGGGATTGAGGGGTGGGGGTGGTGGAGCTGGCCATGGTCCAGTTTAATCGATACTGGTCATTTGAATTTAAATCCCATTTGGAAATTTGACAATTCCTCTGCTTCCATTTTTAAGACGACGTTTGTGTTCCATGAACATCTCTGGATTCCCCTTCTGTTTCACAGACATGGGGTATGTCACATATGGGAAAATTCGCCAGTAATTGGCAAACAGTTAACGGTTTAGGCCTGCTTTGCACGAGCATTCTGATTTCCTCCTGCCATAAAACTGGCCCCCATCGTAATTAAAACATCTTGCGAATGGCGTTTAGACTAGCGGTAATACAGCTGATTTGAGTCTTACACTAAACGCTTAGCGTTTTAGCTTTCGACCATGCATACGTGTTAGGATGCCAATCTTGTAAACATCGCAGCAAAGAAACAACCTTGTCCAGTACATGTACACACACGTATAGCAGTAAGGGTTTTATAAAACCAATGTAAATCTACAACCATTTTAAGCACTAAACACTTTTTAAGTGGAATTTTAAGTGGAACAACTATTAACGTAAGTAATGCTAAAAATGATTTGTTTTGCGTTACTTAAGATGCCAGCTTTTTTATTTCTGTGCACCCCACAGCTGAGAATGTTGAAAAGTCAGGGTAAGTAGATCAGTTCACAAAAACATTCCAGTTAATGCTCCTTCCTTGGAATTATTAGTATATGAATTAAAATATGAATAAAGATCAACCATTTTGTACTGGTTTCAGATGTCTACCATTCACACCTTGAAAATTAACTGAAATACCTGTTACCAGGCGGTATATGTAAAAGTACCCATACATTTAGACGGGAAAGCTCGGGATTTTTGCGGTTGCTTAAAAGAAAAACATCCCTGTTATCTGCGGCCATGCACAAAACACAATGCAGTATATTGGTTTACATCATTCCCGTTAGGCCACACATGTACAGCCATTTTAGTACAATGAATTAATTTGCACCCTGTGCGAATGCTCCGCAAGTACTTCGCAAAACAATGAAAAATCTGTATCAGATGATCTATATTGCTGTACAATGTTCTTGAATGCTTAACCAAAATAATAAAAAGTATTTTGGGACACAAAATTTGCCAATATATGAACAATGAAACTAAACGAAACTAAAAAGGGATAAGGAGTAATAACACACTATTTAGTTGTCTGGTATACCTACAGCCTACAGGTGACTATCAGCGTTCACTGCACTCTTGTCTCACTGTATTTCGCTTTCAACATACTCACTTAAAACACCCGTGAATACATTTATTTTGCTGGATGCGCCATCGATCTGCTATCGATCACTGCGTGGGTTAACTCTGTGCAACATGTCTATAAGCATATAGATTTATTAGTGATTTGGAAAATTTATTGATTTGATTTAATTAAACCAATCATCGGCGCATATTTCCACTTACACACACGCTCAAAAAATTATGGATTCGAACCTGTGACTTTACCATTGGAGAGATTTGAAGACTTGCATATACAAAATGGTGTGTCATAAAGGTTATAACATCTTATTCCCGAAACGGTTTTTCATGTTGCTGGCGTTAAAGATAAAAAAAAAACACATCGTTGTCAAGCCAGCAAAAAGCTGAATTAATGTCCACACAGCCACTGGATGCTACAAAGGACTTTGGGGGAGTGCTTGCAGACCAAATCCGCCATACAGGTCGCTTTTATTACATAACACGTATTTTTTTTAATTGCACAATTAGTTTGACAATTAATGATTACATGAAAAGGAATTTTATGAAATCACACGGCAAATTTCATTAAGTCACGCGGTGATATGACATGACACGGACATTTTTATTACATTACAGGGTGGGTGTTACATTACTCGTGCATGTATACATAAGACGGAGGAACAAAGATCCATGAATTGACTGCTATTGCTGATTATATATTTTTCCAAATGAGACCAAACACCAGACACATCAACGAGATCGCATTCTTTCTTCGTTTAACTTAAGCTCACTGAGGTAATTAAACAACTTGTAGAGATCAGTGCCAGCTTTTTCTCTTCACACAAGGTCGTGTAAATTATGGAAGATTTTTACAAACGAGTTAAAACAAATCAGTGGGAGTATACTGCAGTTACTGTTTATAATGGTATATGATATTCCAGCGTTTGTAGACGAGCCGTTGTCAGTCCGTGTATACTGTTGCCGGTGAATATGCCGCTATCATTAAACAGGTCGCCTTACGTGCTCGTCTTTATACAGCTGGTTTATCGTTTAACTCTCTTAGTCCATACACAATTCGTCGTCCATATGCAAAGTCACGGTCCGTACCTAAATCAGTGTATATGTACACCAGTCATAATTTCTATTACCCTTACAGAACTCGTAGTCCTTACAAATGTGATAGTCTTCACACAAGTGGGCTTTCGTGCAAATGGCTTAGTCCATGCACAATTCGTTTTCCACAAATCTTCATCTGTACACAACGACGATGCTGAGGAAAGATAATCCTCCACTCGGAAAATGATGACATGGTCTAGGAATTTCAAAAGGACTATGGAACGGAATAAACGAGAAGACGCTCGGTTTTATGACTAGACCTGATGTTCATGCGGAAGCTGATATAACCAGACTTTGATTTCATGTCCATCCAGGGCAGCCAATTGGATATTGACGAGTATGTACCGTAGTAGCTGACGCCAGAGCGTCGACCCGCGAAGGAGAGCAGATCCTGAGAGAACACCAGCATACAGCCGTTAGTCACCCAGCCATGGGCGTCATTACCAGATGTAACCACGCTAAGTCCAATTTCTTTACTCGGTGGGATCAGAAATGAGTCGACGTTCTCTCTGGGAATGGTTATCTCCTTATACAGCTGGATCCCCGGCACTTTAACGGTCTGGTTAGTGTATGGATTAGTCCAGTATTGAAGTGATGTGCCGGATTTGCTGTCGAAATAATTCCCGCTCACCCGGATCTGCACAATGAAATTGTCTCCCGATGTACTCAGCACCCCGAAGAAATTTCCCCGAACTTGGAATAAATTCATAGGTGGTTGATCTTCGGTAAAAGAATAAACGCCACCGCCCCAGGTGGCTTCAAACTCTGACTGCTTTAACAACAAAGCTTCCAGTCTGGGATCTAAGTGCGTTCTTTTTGCGGTGATGTTAAGTCCGACTATGTCAGGGTGTAGGAATATCTCGGGAAGACCCGCCTTTTTTCGTTTATCTATAATGTTCTTGAAAACACTCCAAGTGGTTTCATTGGGTATGTTGAAATCAGTAGGCGGCGTGAAAAAAGACGGATATTTCTCTTTTAAAAGTTTGAGTATGTCGTCGGGAAAGTTTTTAAAGTTTGGCATTTTCCAGCTGAAAGCGGAATAAAATAAATTCCCTTTAGCTGATCCGCGCTCCATCCAAGGCTCCCACTGACTGATTCGATTCCATGTGAGTGTCATATTGATGGAGTCTTTGGAATCGTCTGCCAACTCTTTCGCCTTACCGAAATACTCGAAGAGTTCCGCTGCGATATAATAAGGACTTGCGGAAAAACGCGGATATTCCTTTGGGGGCAGGGGGTTGGGATACCTCAACGGTACATCGACATTAAAAACCACGACGTCATCCGTAAGTTTCACCAATGGAGGTAGAGTTTTCGCAGACAGCAGCGTGTTCACGGGGTAATTATTCACGACAAACACTTCGTTAGCCTCATTCGTGAAGGGGTTTTCCCAGGTGTGAAGAATTATTCCAGTCCTTGGATCACGGTACACGACAAATTCGCAGGACAAACTCTGAAAGTCTCCCTGGACTGTGGGAAGTTTTCGAGCAATATTATAGCCTTCGAAGTAAAAGAGTTTTTGAGATGGAATGCCAGGTACCACTGAGTACACAGTGCCGTTGATGTAAGATATAGTCACATGATCTGGATTCAAAGACGCTGTGAGTTTGACAAAATTTTTCAGATTTGTACTTGACTTTGGGACGATTCTTCGTCCGCTCATCACGACTGGCATATTAAGCAGGATATCAAGGATAATAATCAACCTGGCTAACATTCTGAAAGGAACAGAAAAACATACAAAAGGTGAACACAACATTTTGACTATTTCTGGACCATTGACGGATAATAAATTGTTAATAAGATGACTGTATTTTTAACTGTATTCTGCATAAAGCACAGTGGTAGGAGACGTGTAATTTGCTAATATTAAAGCATTCACTTGAACAGTTAGAATAAAACTCTGATGTAAAATTAGGTGAAATGACTTAGAGTGCAATTCGCAGTTGGCGGTTAGCTATTCAACAGGGACCGGTCATTATTTCTATGAATTATTATTAGGCTAGATCTCCAGCAATACTAAATCTACAGACATCATACTGGTACATTAATGACACGTAAAACGAGCTATTACGTGATGCCAATAATTCCTGAGTTTAACACCTGGGGCCCTTCTGTAAATAGCCGTCTGAATTGATTTTTTTTTTTTTTTTTTGATTGGTGTTTTTTTTTTCTTTTTTTTTTTTGATTGGTGTTTTACACCGTACTCAAGAATATTTCACTTATACGACGGCGGCAAGCATTATGGTGGGTGGAAACCGGGCACAGCCCAGGGGAAACCCACGACCATCTGCAGGTTGCTGGCAGACCTTCTCACGTACGGCCGCTATCATGAGCTGGACTTGAACTCACAGCGACCGCATTGGTGAGAGACTCCTGGGTCATTACGCTGCGCTAGCGCTTTAACCGACAGAGCCACGGAGGCCCCCCGTCTGAATTGAAGTGTGACCCATATCCCCATTATTACTGCACCTACAGACATCATATTCGGTACTTTAATGACACGTAATGCAAGCCTTCTCGTTATGCCAAAAATTACCAATTCTAACACCAGAAATGGTTTCTGTGGATAGTAGCCTGAATAGCGGTCTGGCCCATATCTCCATTATTACTGCACCTACAGGTATCATAGTCGGTACTTTAATGACACTTAATGCAAGCCTTCTCGTTATGCCAAGAATTACCGATTCTAACACCAGGATGTACTTATGTGGATATTAGCCTTAAGAGCGGTCTGGCCCATATCTCCAGTGATACTGCACCTACAGACATTATACTTGGTACATTAGTGACAACCGCCAACTGCCAACCGCAGTTGCCAACTTCACTCACGTTGAAAATTGACAAGAATGGGCATATTTCACCGTCGTTTCTCTGGATTTACTCTGTGTATTGAAAGTCGTTCATTATGTTAAATACGCAGTTAAATATTGTCAGCTTCTACGATGTCGAAATAATGGCCATTTTGGAATAAATGCGTATTAAAACCTGATTTTCAAGCAGTGTAAATTGCGTATAACACATAGTGTACTTTAAGTTTAACACAATAAGAAAGTCGTATATACTTGTAGACAGCGTAGGATTTAAGCTAAAGCAAAATCCAAATTTGATCTAAAGTGTACCTATATGTACAAATACTAAAGTAGCCACTGTCAGGTAGAGATAATAACGGATCTGTGTATGAAAGCTGATTAAAACGACAGCCGGGGAGAATCTGTGAGGGCTACCTCGGACAGTACGATACAGAACTACGTCTGTTAGTAATAACTTACTTGTGATTTTCAATTGAATCCTCCAGACTCGCACAAACCGTGCCTCCCTGTGGTGTTGCAGATTCCAGCTAGCACACTGTCGTCGCTGCTCTGGTCTTACTCTCTATGCTGTACAACTTTAATTAGAATGACCAGCAGACTTGCTGGAAAACCTATTGATTTGTTAAATATTTTTACCTATGAGTTAAGTGAGATAGGTCAACCCATGACCTGACCCCAGTCTGACCGTTCATGCAGATATGGAGCACTGACCTATAAACCGCAGATTGATGGTAAGGTATACAGAGCCATCCACTCGTGCGAGGCAGCCTATATTAGTAAATGCTTCTAAAAACGGCCACAGCTGACAATCATCATAAAGTATGTATAGTAAAGATTATTGACCTGGAACGTCCACATTTTCATTGACCACTGATACAGGAATGTTTACTTTGACGCCTATGTCCGGTATGATGTACGTATTTTGTATGCTAGGCCACATAGCTTTAAACGTGATATGCAAATGTGTTAGGAGTTATAATTACGTGTACAAACAAACGTAGCAGGAATTCGTGTATTACACGTTGTACAAAACATATAAATGGAGCAGAACTTAATAACAAAGTTGCTTCATAAAAATCATTCTGTCCGCAGGAAGATGTGTCAGCAACCTGCAGATGGTCGTGGGTTTCTCCAGCGGTCAGAAACTCGCCAAGTTGCCAGCCTGGTACACATTTATACTGTATCCCTTTACTTTGTTATTGTATATCGGGGCTCACTTCCACAAAACTTCGTAAGATATATTTCTCGTAGTTTTTTTTTTTGGTAAATGTTGTTTAGGTTATAAAAGCTTACAAAGCGTCATTTGCGAGAAATGTTACGAAAACTTGATCAACGAAGTTTTGTGAAAGTGGATTGGAATTCGCTGGATTGGGCATCACCGATGCCTGGTCCCTTGCGTTGTTTTCATGTTGTCTTAATTAAATATGATGACAACACAACATTTTGAATAATTCGACACTAGAGACATCTAATAAATTGCAGGTTATATGGAATATGTTTTATTTCCCTGAATTTGCTAATGTAATTTCCTCTCATCTAAGCATATTCGTTGACCCTAATTGAGGTAAATTGACAAGAGGCCTTATTGCGCCGGTTATGTGTGACAATATGCCTTGTTTCACTGCTAACGTGTGGCCATATGCCTTATTTCACATATGATGTTTGACCATGTTCCTTATTTCACCACTAACATGTGGCCACATACATTATTTCACAGGTTACCTCTGATTATATACCTTATTTCACCGGTTACATGATACCATATGCCTTATTTCATGCCAACGCATATGCCAACTATTGCATGCCACATCAAGCAGGATTCTTTAGATGGGCACCTGCAGAGAACTGTTGATCTCGTGGTCGCCTTAACACAACTGGGTTTTCGTGCAAATTCCCTAGTCCGTGTACTCTTCGTCGTCCATACACACCGTCCGGGTCAATGCCATGATTTGAATCGTCTGTGCATAAATCTTCTTCTGTACACAACGTGCCGTTCGTCGTGCTAATGACTGCAAATTCATCGTTCGAAACTAAATCCTCAAGAAAAATAATCAGTGGCTGGGAAAATGATCACATGGTCTAGAAAAGGAAAACGACTTTGGAATGGAAAGCATGGGGAGAAGCTCGGTTTAATAACTCGACATGATGTTCATTCGGAAACTAATATAACCAGACTTTGATTCCATGTTCATCCAGGACAGCCAATTGGATATTGACGAGTATGTACCGTAATAGCTGACGCCAGAGCGTCGTCCCGCGAAGGAGAGCAGATCCTGAGAGAACACCAGCATACAGCCGTTAGTCACCCAGTCATGGGCGTCATTACCAGATGTAACCACGCTAAGTCCAATTTCTTTACTCGGTGGGATCAGAAATGAGTCGACGTTCTCTCTGGGAATGGTTATCTCCTTATACAGCTGGATCCCCGGCACTTTAACGGTCTGGCTAGTGTATGGATTAGTCCAGTATTGAAGTAATGCGCCGGATTTGCTGTCGAAATAATTCCCGCTCACCCGGATCTGCACAATGAAATTGTCTCCCGATGTACTCAGCACCCTGGAGAAACTTCCCCGAACTTGGAATAAATTCATAGGTGGTTGATCTTCGGTAAAAGAATAAACGCCACCGCCCCAGGTGGCTTCAAACTCTGACTGCTTTAACAACAAAGCTTCCAGTCTGGGATCTAAGTGCGTTCTTTTTGCGTAGACGTTAGGTCCGACTATGTCAGGGTGTAGGAATATCTCGGGAAGACCCGCCTTTCTTCGTTTATCTATAATATTCTTGAAAACACTCCAAGTGGTTTCATTGGGTATGTTGAAATCAGTAGGCGGCGTGAAAAAAGACGGATATTTCTCTTCTAAAAGTTTGAGTATGTCCTCGGGAAAGCTTTTAAAGTTTGGCATTTTCCAGCTGAAAGCGGAATAAAATAAATTCCCTTTAGCGGGTCCGAGCTCCATCCAAGGCATCCATTGGCTGATTCGATTCCATGTGAGTGTCATATTGATGGAGTCTTTGGAATCGTCTGCCAACTTTTTCGCCTTACCGAAATACTCGAAGAGTTCCGCTCCGATATAATAAGGACTTGCGGAAAAACGCGGATATTCCATTGGGGGCAGGGGGTTGGGATACCTCAACGGAACATCGACATTAAAAACCACGACGTCATCCGTAAGTTTCACCAATGGAGGTAGAGTATTCGCAGACAGCAGCGTGTTCACGGGGTAATTATTCACGACAAACACTTCGTTAGCCTCATTCGTGAAGGGGTTTTCCCAGGTGTGAAGAATTATTCCAGTCCTTGGATCACGGTACACGACAAGCTCGCAGGTCAAACTCTGAAAGTCTCCCTGGACTGTGGGAAGTTTTCGAGCAATGTTATAGCCTTCGAAGTAAAAGAGTTTTTGAGATGGAATGCCAGGTATCACTGAGTACACAGTGCCGTTGAGGTAAGATATAGTCACATGGTCTGGATTCAAAGACGCTGTGAGTTTGACAAAATTTTTCAGATTTGTACTTGACTTTGTAGCGATTCTTCCTCCGCAGATCACCACTGGCATTAAAAGCAGGACACCAAGGACCAAAATCAACCTGGCTAACATTCTGAAAGAAAAAGAATCAATGTTAAATGTCATGACAGCACATCATTTTGAGGAACTCTAGATCAGTGACATCTGGTCAGGTGCTGTTTGCATTTCTGAGTTTTTTATAACCTAATTTTGCAACCACAGTGCTTGGAGACGTGTAATTTGCTATTATTTAAGCATTTACTTGAACAGTTAGAATAAGTGAGAAGGTCTCCTAGCAACATGCGGATGGTCGAGAGTTTCATCCGGGTTCTGGGCGGTTTCCTCTCACTACAATGCTGGCTGCCATCATATAAGTGAAATACTCTTGAGTACGGTGTAAAACACCACTCAAAAGAATAAACTGAGGTAAATTGACAAGAACAAGTATTTCACCAGTAGTACCTGTGACCATTAGCTAGTCATCACACTGCCGTCGCTACTCTAGATTTGCTCGGTATGTTGTTAACACATCTAAATATTTGCAGATTGACCACGTCGAAATAATGGACATTTTGGAATAATTGCGAATTAAAACCTAATTTTTAAATGGGGTAAATTACGTATATCACGTTAATTAACGCCGTCATTAGTGTTCTTTAGCAGAAAACATGATTAATAATTGGCAATATTATGTCAGTATCGTATATTCGTGTACACAGAGTATGATTCAAGCTAAAAAAGTTCCAAGTTCGATCTACCTATATGTACAAATTCTGAAAATTTTCGGTTATACTAAAGTAGCTGTTCTAAAGTAAAGATAATTTAATAATATTTATTTATTTTATTGGTGTTTTACGCCTTACTTAAAAATATTTCTTTTATAAGACGGCGGCCAACAGAGTCCGGGGGAAACCCACGACCACTCGCAAGTTGCTGGCAGACCTCCATACGTACGGCCGGAAAGCGCTAAACAACTGAGCCACGGAGGCCCCGTAAAGATAACAACCGACTTGTGTATGAGAGCAGTTGAGAATTCTACAGACGGACAGAAGCTGTGAGGCTTACCTGGGAGACTGACATACAGTAGTGCGCCTGTTTATGATAACTTACATGTAATTTTGAATGTAACATGCAACGTAACGTGAGCTCTGTAGATTTGCACCATGGGTACGATAACTTAAACGTCCAGCTTGGTTCAGTACATCCAAAGTCTCCATACTCATACTGGGATTTTTTTGTGCAGATGCAGTACGTGTATTACATTTATTTATTTATCAGATTGAAGTTTTAGGCTGTAATGTAGGATGTTTCATTTATAAAATGTCGGCCATCATTATGGTGGGAGGAAACCGGGCATTACCCAGGGGAAACCTTAAACCATTGGTATGTTGCTGCTACACTTTCACACGTACGACCAATGGGGCGTTTCACATTGAACTGACATGCATTGCGCTTACTTCAGAGTACCTATGCAGATAGTTCTTTAAACCTTTAAACCTTTAAATAAATATGATACTGAGTATCTGTGGCTCGAGAGGAGTGGCTGACAGGTTGCTACACGAGCCGTCAGTGTAAATGAATAGGACAAACCATAGTGTGGGGAGTAAAACTAGAGCAGGGGCGATAGGGTGACAGCTGGCAAGTGATCACACCTTCACCTGCCTAATAATATTATCTCTTCTCAACTCCTTCAATTAGGGTTTTATTAGGAGTCCACGCACGCAGTCCGTGCTACAGCATAGACCGTTCAACCCATTTAAACTTTGCAGCCAGATTCCCCTATACTTAAGTTGTGCGCTGGACTACTCGTTTTTTTTTCCAGTTTGTTTTTCATTTTTACGTAGTTTGGCGTCCAATTTTGGATTTTTTTACCAAATCGTTTCACCAATATTCTTCTTAAAAGCCAGTTTAAGAGATTGTTCTGAAATTTGATATGCAGGTAGACAGTTCCGAAATTCATCAAATTTGGAAAAGTCGTTGACTTTTGTTAAAAACACAGGAAGTTCGCCATTGGTAGAAGTAGAGACGTCACAACTAGTTTTTACATTTTTTTTACTCATATTGATGTATATCTTACCGCTTAATCCGGATATTGTTTGTCTATCTTTGTAGCTTTTTGAGATATAGTCTAATACTAATAAACAAAAATTAATTTATTTACGTAGTTTCAATGGACTAAACTCGAAAAGTACGGGAACTAGAAATTTGAAGCTTACATCCAATTGTAGCCAAAGTCATGCTCTTTCTGACACATGCCAACAGATCTGAACAACGGCCAACAGTTTTCTCCCTAGAAGCGCCTAAATGACACCACCGTTGTCTTTAGAAGTACATACTTATCCTGTTGCTTTAATCCCGAGTTAGACGGTACCTGGACATGCATAAAATCTGTTGTATAACACAAGCTGTTGTGTTAGATATTTGGCACACGGTCAGATCAGAGACCACAAGTTGATTTCACACAAGAAACACTTGTGTTGTGTGAACACAAACTTGGGTTCTTTCCAATAAAAGTCTTGTCATATCTGAACAACACCATCTTGTGTTCAATTTATATGTAAGATCTTGATTGTTTTTCACCATTTTGTTTTCCACTGTCACAAACATATGCACTTCAACACATTTGTTTAGCGCATGTTTTTATGTTTGTGTAACATATTTCTCTGTGGAATGAAATAACACAAGTTGTTGTGTTAGGTTTCTGCATAAGCGTTTTTTGTGTGCGTGTGTGTGGTCAAATCCTGTTCACGCTGATGTTGCCTTACACCGTTATAATGGCCTCGTTTAATCGGTAAAGTACTGAACTAAACTGTTTGCTAAGACTGTACAGCAGATTCCCGTGCCTTGTGTATCACTATTTTGGTGGCCTTGTTGATGTAAAAAACATTTTAGATGGCGGGAAGTTTGCTCCCCCCCCCTTCCTCCTAACTAACTAAGTAAACATGTTCTGGTGGAAATAGATTTCTTTCGATTTGTAGACGAAAAGTTTATAAGATCTTTTTTTTTATCATAATGTAGATAAGAAATGATCGACGAAAAGTGGGAAGCCAACATCATATGAACAGAGTAAATTATAGCGTGACTTCTAATACCGCCACTGGTCCGGATAGCACCGTTGGTAGAGCGTCCGCTTCGGTGTGGTAGATTCAGGATCAATCTTGGGTCGAGTTGTAACTCTTGAGAAGGGCGTAAAACACCTGTCAAATAAATAAATCAAAATGATCTGAAGGAAAACAGTTCTTGCCTTTTTCACGGGATGCCGTTACATATATTATGTATATGCATAGCACACATTGTTACTTAACCTGATTATAACGCGGATGTTGTGCTTGTACTCCAGTGATAACTTGTGTCGTTTTTTATACTTCGTCACGAAGCTGAATAAGGAAAATCCACATTCAACATGTTCAGGGACAGTTCACGTTTTTGTGCGGGGAGAATGGGTGTATAGTCTTACTTTTGTGGTGACCATTTTTATTTTGTCTAATGTGATAGCTAGTTGTTATGGAGGATTAAATACGTACCAGTTTGTTGCTGTTTTTCAAATTGATAATTGTATTATATTTTTTGATAGTCTGATATGTGTATGAACAATTATGTTGAAATATGTTCCTTGTACATAATCTCATCCTCTTCAAAGGGGTCCTTTGGTAAAGTTTTGCATTAGGCTTTTACCAGTGTGGTCACTGTGAGTTCAAGTCCAGCAAATGCTGACTTCTTCTCCGGCCGAATGTGGCAAGTCTGTCAGAAACTTGCGAATGGTCGTGGGTTTCCCCTGGGCTCAGCCTGGTTTCCTCCCACTATAATGTTGGCCGCCGTCGTATAATTGAAATATTCTTGAGTACCGCGTAAAACACCAATCAAATAATTGAAATAAATCATTAGGCTTTTTGAGATATTTTTCTTCCACTGTTATTTCCTAGAAAATGGAATTACTTTTAATTTAAAAGAGTTCAAATAACCTACACATTTTCTCTGCTAGGTTTAGTTTACCACCAACGAATATATATCGACTTCTTCAAGTTTCTCCACAAATATTTTAATTACTTATACATTTATTTCGTTCCCAAAAGGAAAATATGAAGACATGATCAAATTATATAATGTATTTGAAAAAATAAAACGAAAATGTGAAAAATGGGACGGTTACAAACTTCTTAATAATTGAGTAAAACCACCACCTTAATTTAGATATCTACATTTGTTACATTTAGAACATTGTTGATTATTTTTATGCATGTATTTTTGATCTTTAGGGTCTTAATGTTACTTGATTATTTGCAAAGGCATTGTTAACATTATTTAACGGCATAATTCGAAATACATGAAAATTGCTGAGTCTTTATCAGGCTGGGTATCGATGTTGTTTCGATGCCATGTGGAATTGCCTTTTGGCTACAAGCCGACCAGAAGTTCAAGAATTACAACTTGCCAAATATAGATGTAAATGTCTGTGTTATACATGCATTTTGATATTCTGTGTATTCCCGAATGCTTTAGAACACAGAAAA
The DNA here is from genome assembly GCF_032854445.1 of Liolophura sinensis. Taxonomy (NCBI): domain Eukaryota; kingdom Metazoa; phylum Mollusca; class Polyplacophora; order Chitonida; family Chitonidae; genus Liolophura; species Liolophura sinensis. The sequence goes on from NC_088304.1 coordinate 20,692,069, forward strand.
TAAAACAAATATAAATTGAAGACAAACTTATCCTAATGATTGAACCAATTAGTGACCCAGACATTTCAAAAGGAGCAAATGTTAATGACTGTCTACTAGTGACAGATACACAAGTTTGACAAATTTTCTATTATCTATTTACGGGGGATTGAGGGATGGGGATGGTGGAGCTGGCCATGGTCCAGTTTAATCGATACTGGTCATCTGAATTTATATCCGATTTGGAAATTTGACAATTCCTCTGCTTCCATTTTTAAGACGACGTTTGTGTTCCATGAACATCTCTGGATTCCCCTTCTGTTTCACAGACATGGGGTATGTCACATATGGGAAAATTCGCCAGTAATTGGCAAACAGTTAACGGTTTAGGCCTGCTTTGCACGAGCATTCTGATTTCCTTCAGCCATAAAACTGGCCCCCATCGTAATTAAAACATCTTGCGAATGGCGTTTAGACTAGCGGTAATACAGCTGATTTGAGTCTTACGCTAAACGCTTAGCGTTTTAGCTTTCAACCATGCATACGTGTTAGGATGCCAATCTTGTAAACATTGCAGCAAAGAAACAACCTTGTCCAGTACATGTACACACACGTATAGCAGTAAGGGTTTTATAAAACCAATGTAAATCTACAACCATTTTAAGCACTAAACACTTTTTAAGTGGAATTTGTACAAACAACTATTAACGTAAGTAATGCTAAAAATGATTTGTTTGCGTTACTTAAGATGCAAGCTTCTTTATTTCTGTGCACCCCACAGCTGAGAATGTTGAGAAGTCAGGGTAAGTAGATCAGTTCACAAAAACATTCCAGTTAATGCTCCATCCTTGGAATTCTTAGTATATGAATTAAAATATGAATAAAGATCAACCATTTTGTACTGGTTTCAGATGTCTACAATTCACACCTTGAAAATTAACTGAAATACCTGTTACCAGGCGGTATATGTAAAAGTACCAATACATTTAGACGGGAAAGTTCGGGATTTTTGCGGTTGCTTAAAAGAAAAACATCCCTGTTATCTGCGGCCATGCACAATGCAGTATAGGGTTTACAACATTCCCGTTAGGCCACACATGTACAGCCATTTTAGTACAATGAATTAATTTGCACCCTGTGCGAATGCTACGCAAGTACTTCGCAAAACAATGAAAAATCTGTATCAGATGATCTATATTGCTGTACAATGTTCTTGAATGCTTAACCAAAATAAAAAAAGTATTTTGGGACACAAAATTTGCCAATATATGGACAATGAAACTAAACGAAACTAAAAGGGGATAAGGAGTAATAACACACTATTTAGTTATCTGGTATACCTACAGCCTACAGGTGACTATCAGCGTTCACTGCACTCTTGTCTCACTGTATTTCGCTTTCAACATACTTACTTAAAACACCCGTGAATACATTTATTTTGCTGGATGCGCCGTGGATCTGCTATCGATTACTGCGTGGGTTAACTCTGTGCAACATGTCTATAAGCATATAGATTTATTAGTGACTTGTAAAATTTATTGATTTGATTTAATTAAACGAATCATCGGCGCATCTTTCCACTTACACACACACTCAAAAAATAATGGATTCGAACCTGTGACTTTACCATTGGAGAGATTTGAGGACTTGCATATACAAAATGGTGTGTGATGAAGGTTATAACATCTTATTCCCGAAACGGTTTTTCATGTTGCTGGCGTTAAAGATAAAAATAAAACACATCGTTGTCAAGCCAGCAAAAAGCTGAATTAATGTCCACACAGCCACTGAAAGCTACAAAGGACTTTGGGGGAGTGCTTGCAGACCAAATCCGCCATACAGGTCGCTTTTATTACATAACACGTATTTTTTTTAATTGCACAATTAATTTGACAATTAATGATTACATGGAAAGGAATTTTATGAAATCACACGGCAAATTTCATTAAGTCACGCGGTGATATGACATGACACGGACATTTTTATTACATTACAGGGTGGGTGTTACATTACTCGTGCATGTATACATAAGACGGAGTAACAAATATCCATGAATTGACTGCTATTGCCGATTATATTTTTTTTCAAATGAGACCAAACACCAGACACATCCACGAGATCGCATTCTTTCTTCCTTTAACTTAAGCTCACTGAGGTAATTAAACAACTTGTAGAGATCAGTGCCAGCTTTTTCTCTTCACACAAGGTCGTGTAAATTATGGAAGATTTTAACAAACCAGTTAAAACAAATCAGTGGGAGTATACTGCAGTTACTGTTTATAATGATTTATGATATTCCAGCGTTTGTAGACGAGCCGTTGTCAGTCCGTGTATGCTGTTGCCGGTGAATATGCCGCTATCATTAAACAGGTCGCCTTACGTGCTCGTCTTTATACAGCTGGTTTATCGTTTAACTCCCTTAGTCCATACACAATTCGTCGTCCATATACAAAGTCACGGTCCGTACCTAAATCAGTGTATATGTACACCAGTCATAATTTCTATTACCCTTACAGAACTCGTAGTCCTTACAAATGTGATAGTCTTCACACAAGTGGGCTTTCGTGCAAATGGCTTAGTCCATGCACAATTCGTTTTCCATATAAAGGTCGCCGTCCGTATCAGTGTACATCAGTCATGATTTGCACAAATCGTGATCCTTTAACAAATCTTCATCTGTACACAACGACGATGCTGAGGAAAGATAATCCGCCACTCGGAAAATGATGACATGGTCTAGGAATTTCAAAAGGGCTATGGAACGGAATAAACGAGAAGACGCTCGGTTTTATGACTAGACCTGATGTTCATGCGGAAGCTAATATAACCAGAGTTTGATTTCATGTCCATCCAGGACAGCCAATTGGATATTGACGAGTATGTACCGTAGTAGCTGACGCCAGAGCGTCGACCCGCGAAGGAGAGCAGATCCTGAGAGAACACCAGCATACAACCGTTAGTCACCCAGTCATGGGCGTCATTACCAGATGTAACCACGCTAAGTCCAATTTCTTTACTCGGTGGGATCAGAAATGAGTCGACGTTCTCTCTGGGAATGGTTATCTCCTTATACAGCTGGATCCCCGGTACTTTAACGGTCTGGTTAGTGTATGGATTAGTCCAGTATTGAAGTAATGCGCCGGATTTGCTGTCGAAATAATTCCCGCTCACCCGGATCTGCACAATGAAATTGTCTCCCGATGTACTCAGCACCCCGGAGGAACTTCCCCGAACTTGGAATAAATTCATAGGTGGTTGATCTTCGGTAAAAGAATAAACGCCACCGCCCCAGGTGGCTTCAAACTCTGACTGCTTTAACAACAAAGCTTCCAGTTTGGGATCTAAGTGCGTTCTTTTTGCGGAGAGGTTAGGTCCGACTATGTCAGGGTGTAGGAATATCTCGAGAAGACCCGCCAAAACGCGGAAATTCCTTTGGGGGCAGGGGGTTGGGATACCTCAACGGAACATCGACATTAAAAACCACGACGTCATCCGTAAGTTTCACCAATGGAGGTAGAGTATTCGCAGACAGCAGCGTGTTCACGGGGTAATTATTCACGACAAACACTTCGTTAGCCTCATTCGTGAAGGGGTTTTCCCAGGTGTGAAGAATTATTCCAGTTCTTGGATCACGGTACACGACAAGCTCGCAGGACAAACTCTGAAAGTCTCCCTGGACGGTGGGAAGTTTTCGAGCAATGTTATAGCCTTCGAAGTAAAAGAGTTTTTGAGATGGAATGCCAGGTACCACTGAGTACAGAGTACCGTGGATGTAAGATATAGTCACATGGTCTGGATTCAAAGACGATGTGAGTTTGACAAAATTTTTCAGATTTGTACTTGACTTTGTAGCAATTCTTCCTCCGCAGATCACCACTGGCATTAAAAGCAGGACACCAAGGACCAAAATCAACCTGGCTAACATTCTGAAAGAAATAGAATCAGTGTTAAATGTCATGACAGCACATCATTTTGAGGAACTCTAGATCAGTGACATCTGGTCAGGTGCTGTTTGCATTTCTGATTTTTTTATAACCTAATTTTGCAACCACAGTGCTTGGAGACGTGTAATTTGCTACTATTTAAGCATTTACTTGAACAGTTAGAATAAGTGAGAAGGTCTCCTAGCAACATGCGGATGGTCGAGAGTTTCATCCGGGTTCTGGGCGGTTTCCTCTCACTACAATGCTGGCTGCCATCATATAAGTGAAATACTCTTGAGTACGGTGTAAAACACCACTCAAATGAATAAAGTGAGGTAAATTGACAAGAACAAGTATTTCACCAGTAGTACCTGTGACCATTAGCTAGTCATCACACTGCCGTCGCTACTCTAGTTTTGCTCGGTATGTTGTTAACACATCTAAATATTTGCAGACTGACCACGTCAAAAAATGGACATTTTGGAATAATTGCGAATTAAAACCTAATTTTTAAATGGTGTAAATTGGCAATAATTGGCAATATTATGTCAGTATCGTATATTCGTGTACACAGAGTAGGATTCAAGCTAAAAAAGTTCCAAGTTTGATCTACCTATATGTACAAATTCTGAAAATTTTCGGTTATACTAAAGTAGCTGTTCTAAAGTAAAGATAATTTAATAATATTTATTTATTTTATTGGTGATTTACGCCTTACTTAAAAATATTTCTTTTATAAGACGGCGGCCAACAGGGCCCGGGGGAAACCCACGACCACCCGCAAGTTGCTGGCAGACCTCCATACGTACGGCCGGAAAGCGCTAAACAACTGAGCCACGGAGGCCCCGTAAAGATAACAACCGACTTGTGTATGAGAGCAGTTGAGAATTCTACAGACGGAGAGAAGCTGTGAGGCTTACCTGGGAGACTGACATACAGAAGTGCGCCTGTTTATGATAACTTACATGTAATTTTGAATGTAACATGCAACGTAACGTGAGCTCTGTAGATTTGCACCATGGGTACGACAACTTGAACGTCCAGCTTAGTTCAGTACATCCAAAGTCTCCATACTCATACTGGGATTTTTTTGTGCAGATGCAGTACGTGTATTACATTTATTTATTTATCAGATTGAAGTTTCAGGCTGTAATGTAGGATGTTTCATTTATAAAATGTCGGCCATCATTATGGTGGGAGGAAACCGGGCAGTACCCAGGGGAAACCTTTAACCATTGGTATGTTGCTGCTACACTTTCACACGTACGACCAATGGGGCGTTTCACATTGAACTGACATGCATTCCGCTTACTTCAGAGTGCCTATGCAGATAGTTCTTTAAACCTTTAAACCTTTAAATAAATATGATACTGAGTATCTGTGGCTCGAGAGGAGTGGCTGACAGGTTGCTGCACGAGCCGTCAGTGTAAATGAATAGGACAAACCATAGTGTGGGGAGTAAAACTAGAGCAGGGGCGATAGGGTGACAGCTGGCAAGTGATCACACCTTCACCTGCCTGGTGATATTATCTCTTCTCAACTACTTCAATTAGGGTTTTATTAGGAGTCCACGCACGCAGTCCGTGCTACAGCATAGACCGTTCAACCGATTTAAACTTTGCAGCCAGATTCACCTATACTTAAGTTGTGCGCTGGACTACATCCAATTGTAGCCAAAGTCATTCTCTTTCTGACGCATGCCAACAGATCTGAACAACGACCAACAGTTTTCTCCCTAGAAGCGCTTAAATGACACCGCCATTGTCTTTAGAAGTACATACTTATCCTATTACTTTAGTCAAGACTTAGACAGTACCTGGACATGCATAAAACCTGTTGTATAACACAAGCTGTTGTGTTAGATATTTGGCACACGGGCAGACCAGAGACCACAAGTTGACTTCACACAAGAAACACTTGTGTTGTGTGAACACAAACTTGGGTTCTTTCCAACAAAAGTCTTGTCATATCTGAACAACACCATCTTGTGTTCAATTTATATGTAAGATCTTGACTGTTTTTCACTATTTTGTATGCCACTGCCACAAACATATGCACTTCAACACATTTGTTCAACACATTTGTTTAACGCATGTTTATGTTTGTGTAACATATTTCTCTGTGGAATGAAATAACGCAAGTTGTTGTGTTAGGTTCCAGCATAAGCGTTTTTTGTGTGCGTGTGTGTGGTCAAATCCTGTTCACGCTGATGTGTCCTTACACCGTTATATTGGCCTCGTTTAATCGGTAAAGTACTGAACTAAACTGTTTGCTAAGACTGTACAGCAGATTCCCGTGCCTTGTGTATCACTATTTTGGTGGCCTTGTTGATGTAAAAACATTTTAGACGGCGGGAAGTTTGCTCCCCCCCCACCCCTCCCTCCTAACTAACTAAGTAAACATGTTCTGGTGGAAGTAGATTTCTTTCGATTTGTAGACGAAAAGTTTATAAGATCTTTTTTTTTATCATAATGTAGATAAGAAATGATCGAGGAAAAGTGGGAAGCCAACATCATATGAACAGAGTAAATTATAGCGTGACTTCTAATACTGTCACTGGCCCGGATAGCACCGTTGGTAGAGCGTCCGCTTCGGTGTGGTAGATTCAGGATCAATCTTGGGTCGAGTTGTAACTCTTGAGAAAGGCGTAAAACACCTGTCAAATAAATGAATCAAAATGATCTGAAGGAAAACAGTTCTTGCCTGTTTCACGGGATGCCGTTACATGTATCATGTATATGTATGGCACACATTGTTACTTAACCAGATTATAAAGCGGATGTTGTCCTTGTACTCCAGTGGTAACTTGTGTCGTTTTTTATGATTCGTCACGAAGCTGAATAAGAAAAATCCACATTCAACAAGTTCAGGGACAGTTCACGTTTTTGTGCGGGGAGAATGGGTATATAGTCTTACTTTTGTGGTTACAATTTTTATTTTGTTTAATGTGATAGCTAGTTGTTATGGAGGATTAAATACGTACCAGTTTGTTGCTGTTTTTCAAATAGATAATTGTATTATATTTTTTGATAGTCTGATATGTGTATGAAAAATTATGTTGAAATATGTTCCTTGTACATAATCTCATCCTCTTCAAAGGGGCCCTTTGGTAAAGTTTTGCATTAGGCTTTTACCAGTGTGGTCACTGTGAGTTCAAGTCCAGCAAATGCTGACTTCTTCTCCGGCCGAATGTGGCAAGTCTGTCAGAAACTTGCGAATGGTCGTGGGTTTCCCCTGGGCTCAGCCTGGTTTCCTCCCACTATAATGTTGGCCGCCGTCGTATAATTGAAATATTCTTGAGTACCGCGTAAAACACCAATCAAATAATTGAAATAAATCATTAGGCTTTTTGGAATATTTTTTTTCCACTGTTATTTCCTAGAAAATGGAATTACTTTTAATTTGAAAGAGTTCAAATAAGCCACACATTTTCTCTGCTAGGTTTAGGTTACCACCATCGAATATATATCGATTTCTTCAAGTTTCTCCACAAATATTTTAATTACTTATACATTTATTTCGTTCCCAAAAGGAAAATATGAAGACATGATCAAATTATATAATGTATTTGAAAAAATAAAACGAAAATGTGAAAAATGGGACGGTTACAAACTTCTTAATAATTGAGTAAAACCACCACCTTAATTTAGATATCTACATTTGTTACATTTAGAACATTGTTGATTCTTTTTATGCATGTATTTCTGATCTTTAGGGTCTTAATGTTACTTGATTATTTGCAAAGGCATTGTTAACATTATTTAATGGCATAATTCGAAATACATGAAAATTGCTGAGTCTTTATCAGGCTGGGTATCGATGTTGTTTCGATGCCATGTGGAATTGCCTTTTAGCTGCAAGCCGACCAGAAGTTTAAGAATTACAACTTGCCAAATATAGATGTAAATGCCTGTGTTATACATGTATTTTAATATTCTGTGTATTCCCGAATACTTTAGAACACAGAAAATAAAGCAAATATACATTGAAGACAAACCTATCTTAATGATTGAACCAATTAGTGACCCAGACATTTCAAAAGGAGCAAATGTTGATGACTGTCTACTAGTGACAGATACACAAGTTTGACAAATTTTCTATTATCTATTTACGGGGGATTGATGGGTGGGGGTGGTGGAGCTGGCCATGGTCCAGTTTAATCGATACTGGTCATTTGAATTTAAATCCCATTTGGAAATTTGACAATTCCTCTGCTTCCATTTTTAAGACGACGTTTGTGTTCCATGAACATCTCTGGATTCCCCTTCTGTTTCACAGACATGGGGTATGTCAAATATGGGAAAATTCGCCAGTAATTGGCAAACAGTTAACGGTTTAGGCCTGCTTTGCACGAGCATTCTGATTTCCTTCAGCCATAAAACTGGCCCCCATCGTAATTAAAACATCTTGCGAATGGCGTTTAGACTAGCGGTAATACAGCTGATTTGAGTCTTTCACTAAACGCTTAGCGTTTTAGCTTTCAACCATGCATACGTGTTAGGATGAAAATCTTGTAAACATTGCAGCAAAGAAACAACCTTGTCCAGTACATGTACACACACGTATAGCAGTAAGGGTTTTATAAAACCAATTTAAATCTACAACCATTTTAAGCACTAAACACTTTTTAAGTGGCATTTGTACAAACAACTATTAACGTAAGTAATGCTAAAAATGATTTGTTTGCGTTACTTAAGATGCAAGCTTCTTTATTTCTGTGCACCCCACAGCTGAGAATGTCATAAAGTCAGGGTGAGTAGATCAGTTCACAAAAACATTCAATTTAATGCTCCTTCCTTGGAATTATTAGTATATGAATTAAAATATGAATAAAGATCAACCATTTTGTACTGGTTTCAGATGTCTACCATTCACACCTTGAAAATTAACTGAAATACCTGTTACCAGGCGGTATATGTAAAATACCCATACATTAAGACGGAAAGCTCGGGATTTTTGCGGTTGCTTAAAAGAAAAACATCCCTGTTATCTGCGGCCATGCACAAAACACAATGCAGTATAGGGTTTACAACATTCCCGTTAGGCCACACATGTACAGCCATTTTAGTACAATGAATTAATTTGCACCCTGTGCGAATGCTACGCAAGTACTTCGCAAAACAATGAAAAATCTGTATCAGATGATCTATATTGCTGTACAATGTTCTTGAATGCTTAACCAAAATAAAAAAAGTATTTTGGGACACAAAATTTGCCAATATATGAACAATGAAACTAAACAAAACTAAAAGGGGATAAGGAGTAATAACACACTATTTAGTTATCTGGTATACCTACAGCCTACAGGTGACTATCAGCGTTCACTGCACTCTTGTCTCACTGTATTTCGCTTTCAACATACTCACTTAAAACACCCGTGAATACATTTATTTTGCTGGATGCGCCATCGATCTGCTATCGATCACTGCGTGGGTTAACTTTGTGCAACATGTCTATAAGCATATAGCTTTATTAGTGATTTGGAAAATTTATTGATTTGATTTAATTAAACGAATCATCGGCGTATCTTTCCACTTACACACACACTCAAAAAATTATGGATTCGAACCTGTGACTTTACCATTGGAGAGATTTGAGGACTTGCATATACAAAATGGTGTGTGATGAAGGGTATAACATCTTATTCCCGAAACGGTTTTTCATGTTGCTGGCGTTAAAGATAAAAATAAAACACATCGTTGTCAAGCCAGCAAAAAGCTGAATTAATGTCCACACAGCCACTGAAAGCTACAAAGGACTTTGGGGGAGTGCTTGCAGACCAAATCCGCCATACAGGTCGCTTTTATTACATAACACGTATTTTTTTTAATTGCACAATTAGTTTGACAATTAATGATTACATGGAAAGGAATTTTATGAAATCACACGGCAAATTTCATTAAGTCACGCGGTGATATGACATGACACGGACATTTTTATTACATTACAGGGTGGGTGTTACATTAGTCGTGCATGTATACATAAGACGGAGTAACAAATATCCATGAATTGACCGCTATTGCTGATTATATATTTTTCCAAATGAGACCAAACACCAGACACATCCACGAGATCGCATTCTTTCTTCCTTTAACTTAAGCTCACTGAGGTAATTAAACAACTTGTAGAGATCATGGCCAGCTTTTTCTCTTCACACAAGGTCGTGTAAATTATGGAAGATTTTAACAAACCAGTTAAAACAAATCAGTGGAAGTATACTGCAGTTACTGTTTATAATGATTTATGATATTCCAGCGTTTGTAGACGAGCCGTTGTCAGTCCGTGTATGCTGTTGCCAGTGAATATGCATTATGCATTAAACAGGTCGCCTTACGTGCTTGTCTTTATACAGCTGGTTTATCGTTTAACTCTCTTAGTCCATACACAATTCGTCGTCCATATGCAAAGTCACGGTCCGTACCTAAATCAGTGTATATGTACACCAGTCATAATTTCTATTACCCTTACAGAACTCGTAGTCCTTACAAATGTGCTAGTCTTCACACAAGTGGGCTTTCGTGCAAATGGCTTAGTCCATGCACAATTCGTTTTCCATACACAGGTCGCCGTCCGTATCAGTGTACATCAGTCATGATTTGCACAAATCGTGATCCTTTAACAAATCTTCATCTGTACACAACGACGATGCTGAGGAAAGATAATCCGCCACTCGGAAAATGATGACATGGTCTAGGAATTTCAAAAGGACTATGGAGCGGAATAAACGAGAAGACGCTTGGTTTTATGACTAGACCTGATGTTCATGCGGAAGCTAATATAACCAGAGTTTGATTTCATGTCCATCCAGGGCAGCCACTTGGATATTGACGAGTATGTACCGTAGTAGCTGACGCCAGAGCGTCGACCCGCGAAGGAGAGCAGATCCTGAGAGAACACCAGCATACAGCCGTTAGTCACCCAGCCATGGGCGTCATTACCAGATGTAACCACGCTAAGTCCAATTTCTTTACTCGGTGGGATCAGAAATGAGTCGACGTTCTCTCTGGGAATGGTTATCTCCTTATACAGCTGGATCCCCGGCACTTTAACGGTCTGGTTAGTGTATGGATTAGTCCAGTATTGAAGTAATGCGCCGGATTTGCTGTCGAAATAATTCCCGCTCACCCGGATCTGCACAATGAAATTGTCTCCCGATGTACTCAGCACGCCGGAGAAATTTCCCCGAACTTGGAATAAATTCATAGGTGGTTGATCTTCGGTAAAAGAATAAAAGGCACCGCCCCAGGTGGCTTCAAACTCTGACTGCTTTAACAACAAAGCTTCCAGTCTGGGATCTAAGTGCGCTCTTTTTGCGTAGACGTTAGGTCCGACTATGTCAGGGTGTAGGAATATCTCGGGAAGACCCGCCTTTTTTCGTTTATCTATAATGTTCTTGAAAACACTCCAAGTGGTTTCATTGGGTATGTTGAAATCAGTAGGTGGCGTGAAAAAAGACGGATATTTCTCTTTTAAAAGATTTAGTATGTCCTTGGGAAAGTTTTAAAGTTTGGCATTTTCCAGCTGAAAGCGGAATAAAATAAATTCCCTTTAGCTGATCCGCGCTCCATCCAAGGCTCCCACTGACTGATTCGATTCCATGTGAGTGTCATATTGATGGACTCTTTGGAATCGTCTGCCAACTCTTTCGCCTTACCGAAATACTCGAAGAGTTCCGCTGCGATATAATAAGGACTTGCGGAAAAACGCGGATATTCCATTGGGGGCAGGGGGTTGGGATACCTCAACGGAACATCGACATTAAAAACCACGACGTCATCCGTAAGTTTCACCAGTGGAGGTAGAGTTTTCGCAGACAGCAGCGTGTTCACGGGGTAATTGTTCACGACAAACACTTCGTTAGCCTCATTCGTGAAGGGGTTTTCCCAGGTGTGAAGAATTATTCCAGTCCTTGGATCACGGTACACGACAAGCTCGCAGGACAAACTCTGAAAGTCTCCCTGGACTGTGGGAAGTTTTCGAGCAATATTATAGCCTTCGAAGTAAAAGAGTTTTTGAGATGGAATGCCAGGTACCACTGAGTATACAGTACCGTTGATGTAAGATATAGTCACATGGTCTGGATTCAAAGAAGATGTGAGTTTGACAAAATTTTTCAGATTTGTACTTGACTTTGTAGCGATTCTTCGTCCGCTCATCACGACTGGCATATTAAGCAGGATATCAAGGACAACAATCAACCTGGCTAACATTCTGAAAGGAACAGAAAAACATACAAAAGGTGAACACAACATTTTGACTAATTCTGGACCATTGACGGATAATAAATTGTTAATAAGATGACTGTATTTTTAACCGTATTCTGCATAAAGCACAGTGGTAGGAGACGTGTAATTTGCTAATATTAAAGCATTCACTTGAACAGGTAGAATAAATCTCTGATATAAAATTAGGTGAAATGACTTAGAGTGTAATTCGCAGTTGGCGGTTAGCTATTCAACAGGGACCAGTCATTATTTCTATGAATTATGTATTAGGCTATATCTCCAGCAATACTAAATTTACAGACATCATACTGGTACATTAATGACACGTAAAACGAGCTATTACGTGATGCCAATAATTCCTGAGTTTAACACCTGGGGCCCTTCTGTAAATAGCCGTCTGAAATGATTTTTTTTTTTTTTGATTGGTGTTTAACGCCGAACTCAAGAATATTTCACTTATACGACGGCGGCCAGCATTATGGTGAGTGGAAACCGGGCAGAGCCCAGGGGAAACCCACGACCATCCGCAGGTTTCTGGCAGACCTTCTCACGCACGGCTGCCAGCATGAGCTGGACTTGAACTCACAGCGACCGCATTGGTGAGAGACTCCTGGGTCATTACGCTGCGCTAGCGCTTTAACCGACTGAGCCACGGAGGCCCCCCGTCTGAATTGAAGTGTGACCCATATCCCCATTATTACTGCACCTACAGACATCATATTCGGTACTTTAATGACACTTAATGCAAGCCTTCTCGTTATGCCAAAAATTACCAATTCTAACACCAGAAATGGTTTCTGTGGATAGTAGCCTGAATAGCGGTCTGGCCCATATCTCCATTATTACTGCACCTACAGTTATCATAGTCGGTACTTTAATGACACCTAATGCAAGCCTTCTCTTTATGCCAAGAATTACCGATTCTAACACCAGGATGTACTTATGTGGATATTAGCCTTAAGAGCGGTCTGGCCCATATCTCCAGTGATACTGCACCTACAGACATTATACTTGGTACATTAATGACAACCGCCAACTGCCAACCGCAGTTGCCAACTTCACTCACGTTGAAAATTGACAAGAATGGGCATATTTCACCGTCGTTTCTCTGGATTTACTCTGTGTATTGAAAGTCGTTCATTATGTTAAATACGCAGTTAAATATTGTCAGCTTCTACGATGTCGAAATAATGGCCATTTTGGAATAAATGCGTATTAAAACCTGATTTTCAAGCAGTGTAAATTGCGTATAACACATAGTGTACTTTAAGTTTAACACAGTAAGAAAGTCGTATATACTTGTAGACAGCGTAGCATTTAAGCTAAAGCAAAATCCAAATTTGATCTAAAGTGTACCTATATGTACAAATACTAAAGTAGCCACTGTCAGGTAGAGATAATAACGGATTTGTGTATGAAAGCTGATTAAAACGACAGCTGGGGAGAATCTGTGAGAGCTACCTCGGACAGTACGACACAGAACTACGTCTGTTAGTAATAACTTACTTGTGATTTTCAATTGAATCCTCCAGACTCGCACAAACCGTGCCTCCCTGTGGTGTTGTAGATTCCAGCTAGCACACTGTCGTCGCTGCTCTGGTCTTACTCTCTATGCTGTACAACTTTAATTAGAATG